>NC_079450.1:8032157-8254657 GCF_903798145.1 Danio aesculapii | reverse complement strand
CCCAGCATTAGTATTTATTTTCAGCTCCAGGTTTTCCTTGCATGCAAAAAAATAAAAAAATAAAAACTCTATTCATATTACACACACAGATTACATTAACAATGATTGTTCAACATACACTACCTGACAAATGTCATGTTGTTGGTACCAGTTGTAAGAGCACCAAATAATAACTTGACTTCTAGTTGATCCTTTGAAAAAGTGGCAGAAGGTAGATTTTTTCCCATGAATCATCTGTTAAACTGCATCCCAGTCATCACAAATACTGCAGAAGACCTACTGGAACCAGCATGGACCCAAAAGTCTCACAGAAATTAGTCAAGTTTGGTGAAGGAAAAATCATGGTTTGGGGTTACATTCAGTATGAGGGTGTGCGAGATCTGCAGAGTGGATGGCAACATCAACAGCCTGAGGTATTAAGACATTTGTGCTGCTCACAAAGCACAGGAGAGGGTAAATTCTTCAGAAGGATAGCACTCCTCATACTTCAGCCTCCACATCAAAGTTCCTGAAAGCAAAAAAGGTCAAGGTGCTCCAGGATTGGTCAACCCAGCCCCCAGACATGAACATTACTGAGCATGTCTGGGGTAAGATGGAGGCATTGAAGATGAATCCAAAGAATCTTGATGAGCTCTGGGAGTCCTGCAAGAACGCTTTCTTTGCCATTACAGATGACTTTATTAGTAAGTGATTTGAGTCATTGCAGAGATGTATGGATGCAGTCCTCCAAGCTCATGGGAGTTATACACAATATTCATTCTGTTTCCACTGCACCATTACTTTATATTCTATACTGGACATTATTTCTGTTCAGTGACAAGACTTTAGTCTAAGCAAAGTCAGACCTTACTGTCCTAATTACATAATTAAAAATCAAGACATGATCATATTTTATTTTGGTGAAATAAGCGTAATCTAGAGGCTTTTGCCTTTCATATAAGCCATTTCTGATACCAAATGATCAACTAGAAGTCAAGTTATTATTTGCTGTTCCTAAAACTTGTATAGATGACAAGACTTTTGTCAGGCAATGTATTGTGCAGCCCTGATCCAAACCTAAATATTTTCCCAGTAAATCTTTCAGAGACAAAGTAGTAAAACCTTTTTACCAGTAATGATGTTATGTGCATACTGAAATACGATTGCATTACTGCTTACATCTATTTAAATACTGAATAAAAATTGGTCTTACCCATTTAACAATTTGACATTTACACTACAAGAATGTGTCAAATTGTATGTTGATTCTCAGACATTGTTGGGAAAAAAAAATCTACACCTTAAGCCAGGCCTGAAGACTAAACCAAAAATTTCCAACACATTAACACTATTCTTCTACAAGCAACTCCCATTTCCTTTTGGAAATGCAGATCCAGTGTGTAGATTAATTATCTAATGTGATAAGATTGTGACATGTCAGTTCACAGCCTCTCGTAATATGACAGATGGCGCTTAATTCTGTTGACGTGCTGGCAAAGAGCAACTTCAAGAGCTCTGCCGCTGTTCAGCTGCAACACTAATTCAGAAAGTACTCTGCCTGTCACCACTACTTCCACCAGTATTTGCCACCAATCTTTCAGTCTGCAATGAGCCAATTGTAGGCAATGAAATACTCATTACAGCAAACCAGAAACCTAAAATAACTGTTACCTGGAATACATTGTTAACTGAAAAGGTGAAATAAACTTGTATTATATACACCTGAAAAGCTTACTTCAGCACGCTTCCAAGAAGATTTCTCACTTTCATTACAGTTTAACATTAAACTGAAGGTACAACAAAAAAATACTAATACAATTTAAATAATTACTAAAAATTTTAAAGGAGACATTATCAGACCCGCTAGTTTTTTTGCCATTTCGCAATTACTGAATCCAACGCAGAAAAAAAATAAAAATAAAATAATAATTCTACAAAACATTGCACATTTTGCAATCCTGCAAAATTCTTCAAAGCAAAATAATCGAAATGTAAATAATCTCATAAAACAGCCAGTTCTCAACCATATAATCAAACTACATTTATTTTGGATCGCAATAAATGGTTTGACATGCCTTATAGACACTGCATATGCAGCACGCGTGATGTATTTGAGTGTCCCTGATAAAACAACATCTCACCTGCGCCCTCACCACAATCCTAACATTACATGGAAGTGGCAGAAGTTTTGCAGCCTGTGCAGTAAGCAGACGTGGATGAAGCATCAAGCGCGAGTGATTTACATGTGAAGGCAATGCAAGATGACATTCTGTGGCACAAATAGAGTGAGTAACATGGCGCAAATTGGGCGTTTCGTGCATTTGATGCGTTTCAGACTGCAAAAGAAAGTGTGAGCAAACATCTAACAAACAGAGCAATGGAACACAGAAAAGCAAGCAGCTTACAATGATGGCGATTGGTTTAAGGGTGACGGCTTCTGGCCATGACCATATTCTCCACGTACGAGCGAGCACAGCCATTTGAATCATTTTGGCTTGAGACTTCCGGTCTCATTTACTTCCATTTATTTTTAGACGTTAACAACAGCTCATTTTGATGCTCGATTTTGTAAACTCACATTTCCTTATTATATTACTCTACTTTGTCTGTATAATCATGCAAACACTTGTTTGTAGAGCAAGTTGTTTGACCGTTTTCTGCCGTTTATTATTCCTAGCCATCTTTCCCATTGGCAGCTGAATCGGAAGTTCTGAAACCATCGCAAAAACGAGCGCACTTCCACATTGAGGAATAAGATCAATTGAAGGAGATTATTTGTGTTTTACATGTATGGCTGGTATTATGAGGTGCGTCAAATCCATAAATGATTTTTATGAGTTTTACAGTAATCCATGTTTTAGGTATATTATGGTAGAGGAAACCCTAACGCATGTCCTGAATGAGGTACATGATGTCTGATGATCTGGGAAGATAAATCAGAAAAAGAAAATGATTGTGGGTAAAAATAAGAGTTACACAACCTTCCTTTGGCTTAATCCCTACAGTTTTAATTCTGTTTTAGATCTCGTTTTGCCAAGAGACCAAAATAAAGAAGCTTTATTTTTATAATTTGATTCATGAAGATTGCACATCTAAAATAGTAGGCTACCTAATATGGTAAATAATTACCACCACAAAATCTGAAAATCAAAAAAAACTGTACAAAAAAATATCATGAAGCACTAGTGGTCTGTATTATGCCCATTTTTACAATATGTAAAATAAGCATCTGATGTCCCTAGTGTGTATGGGAAATTTCAGCTCAAAATAACCCTTAAACAACTCTTTAAAACTACCTCCTTTGATCCAAATTGTGTAATTTTGGTGACTGTCGCTTTAATTCAAATGAGATTGTGCTCTTTTTAAAAGGGGGTTTGGCTGTAAACACCTCCGTCACCATAGCGGCAGAATAAAATCCCTAATAGCAGTCAGCTGCTTCTCACTCAGAGCTGTTTATGCTAAGGAGACAAAGATGTCCACTAATGGGCGGCGCTTTCACCCTCTGATGACACAAACAAAGGGAGAATGTGTTTCTGCAGGCTGTTTTCATAGTGTGATTATATAAAATAAAGTTAAAAAAATTTTTACTATTAGAGGCTGGCTATATTCTATTAAACCCCTTATAAAAGTATTTTTCGCATAATTGGTCCGCTTTAAATGACTAACTATTAACAGTACAGAAGTTACTCAATTTAAGTTACCAAAATATCACTGGTTTGCTATCTTACAATAACTACTGTACCTTTTATGAATAGTTAGAATTCACGGTATTCACTTTAAAGTTATGCAATTTGGTTTAGTTTCTCAAATTGTCATTTGTTGATCATTTTACTTTTCATTTTTCCTGAACAAAAAAAAAATGAATAATAATAATTTGTTTGCACCCATGTTGAATGATGCGGTTAACATTGTTTTTTAAACAGTTTTACACTCAAAATTACATTTGTTGCTTCAAACCACTTATTTAAAATGAGTTGAAACACCACAGTTCTTAAAGACATTTGGCCATAGGAGAAATGGTCATGTCCAACTGAGCCTGGTTCCTCAAGGTTTTTTTTCTTCACTTTCGCCAATTGGTGAAGTTTTTCCCTCGCCACTGGCTTGCATGGTTCAGGATCTGTAGAGCTGCGCATTGATGGATTTGCTCTTCGGTGTTTGGACTCTCAACAGTGAATAATAAATCACACTAAACTGAACTTAAACTCTGAAAACTGAACTGACACCGTTTTATTTACTATAATCTTCAATGTGAAGCTGCTTTGACACAATCTACATTGTAAAAGCGCTACACAAATAAAGGTGAACTGAATTGAATTAAAGATGCTTAAAGTTTTGGACTCTCGCAAAACAAAAATACCATAATATGTTTGCAGATATTTAAGAAACATGCCAAGTGAATATACTTGTTTGTCTGAAAAACATTTCTGAAGTCAGATATTCTGCTTTGAGAATGTGTGTGTTACGTGCCAGAACGGCTGTCTTTGCTTTGGTCCAATGCCAGTTTAGCCAATTATATTTCAGCACCGCTTGTTGCCTTGATGAAAAACCACATATTTGATTCACAGAGTCAGAAAGGCTCTCAAAGAATGCGTCCGCGAGCAAAAATAGGAACTTTGGTGGACAATAGCAGACTCCGAAATGAGACGCAGATTCAGAGTTTGTTGTGGTTTCCGGCTTTTCTCTTAAAGGATCAAACTTAGTCTGGAGGTTATGAATATCAGAAGAATATACTTTATTGCAATATTTTCCAAAAAAGCAGAGACAGCCTGAAGCAAACCCATCTCAGTCTCTCTGCCCCCAGGACAATTTAAAATGTTAAATGTTAAAATGTCTTTATAATGTTTATACAGATTTTCTCTCCCCACCCTTAGGTCGTCTTGTTTTAACTCCAACCATTTCAGGATGTTTTCTCTTTACTGAGAGGTTTAGTATACCTTTAGGTGCTCATGTTATTCTGGGCCTGTTCCCTGCAATGCAAACACCTGTTATAACACCAAAGTTCTCTCTCCATAGTTACAATCTCTGGAGAGTGTTCACATACATTCATTTCAGCTCCTCACAATAGTGACCTCACAAATTCCATAGCAGAACACCCATCCTTCACACACCCCCAGTTGTCACCTACTCAAAATACAACACCAGTTGTTGCTCTTTTCCCTCAAAATACATGTCTATACATCTCTAGATGGTTATATACACTGAAAAAAATTATTCAAAGATGATTAGTTGAATTTACTCAATTGTTTTTACGTTATGTGGCTGCAAACAATTTATTTGGGCTGAATTTAAACAAACAAATTAAGTTGAACATTGCTCAATTTAATTTGTTTGTTTAAATTCAACACAAAAATTGTTTGCAACAGTTTTGCATGCAACACTTTTTTCAGAATAGGTTGACATATTTATTGTAAACTTTTAAAGAATAAAAAAAAATCTTCGTCAAGTCCCAACAAGGTGGCTATTAATTAGCAAATAATCTAAATATTACAAATGTTAACATTAGGTCAAAGGGTTATATTTTTTAAATCAGACTTTAGGCTAGATAGTCAAGCACAACTTGCGCTTACGTGGAGTCGTCAGAGGAGGGGACGAGTGTTTTGAACCAGAAGTGTAATACCTAGTTCAACCACTGGGTGTCAAACTTACATAGTGCACCTTTAAGTTTTTTCGTAACAACTTTTGTTCAATCCACTTAAGTTTGTAAAAACTATTATGTTAAGTGGAACCCATTTTTTAAAGTGTAATTCACTATAACTGAATAGGGATGGAAAGTTAGAGTATTAATCAAAGATTCACAATGAAGGATTAGGTTTTCTAAAATACAGACTGAGACTGAGCACAAATCAAGCTCTTGAAATTCATAGAAAAGTCACAGAAAAAGGCTTAAAAACCAACAAGAAACCCCACTTGAACAGCCACGCTTGCTTCGCTTCCAACGGGACATAATGACAGACATCAGTAGCATCCTGAGATGTGACTTCATACCTTCAAACACTTCACTTCATCTGACACATGAGTCACAGTGGCGTGATTCCCGGAAGATACGTGCTCGTCACAGAGGCTGATCTTCCTGCACTCGTGATTAATTATGCCTTGAGAGAGGTGCAGAGCAATCTACTAAAACCCTGGACAGGACACATTCAGTGGTGGCATCAGGGACCATTAATAAATCAGGTGCTATAAGTAGAAGATGGGAACAGTGCCAGGGGTCATGATGGCAGACCACGTCCCCTGAGAATCCAAACGGGAAATGGATCGTGATTCCACACTGATTAACTCACCCTTAAGGGGCACATTAGAGTCTGGAGGTTCAGGTGTCTGATTCTTCTCAAGGTTTTCCAGCTGTTGGATCGAAAAACCTCTAGGAGTTAATCAACCTGGAGAAAATTTAACAAATACTCTTTTTTTTTTTTGGTGGGGGGTGGGGTGTTGACGATATTGAATATGAAGCCCTTGGATTACCAATTAATGGGGTGCTAATATGCCATTTACATTTTTAACCTTGTTTAGGGTGTATAATATTGCTGTTTGCACTTGTAAATGATCAGCAAAGTTGTTCTAAATAGAGTTAATTTAAATTATCAGTAAACCATTTAGGAAATAACTCAAATGCCAAAGAGGGAAGTTCACCCAAAACTGAAAACTGCAATTTACTGACCCTTTACTTTTCACAGAACTGTTAGTCTCTCTTCTGAACACAACAAGATATACTGAAGAAATCTAGAAAACTGCAACCATAGACTTCCATAGTATTTGTTTTTTCCTACTAGGGGTATGTAGTATGTATCACGATTTTAGGGTCACTGTTTCGTGCGCTGTGATCCTCTCGCGCTGCTCCAGCTCCTGACGAAGAGATTTACATTTAGACTAATGCAACACTTAAAAGTCACTAAGTCACGTCTGTGTGGGTTATGTCAAGACATATTCCCTCATTAAGTCAATCAACTCGATCTCTCAACATGTATGAAGGATAAAACCAGCCATAAGAACCACAGCGCCGATCTTAGTTTGGTTTGAACATGAGCAGCAGAGGTGAGGGGGGTGTAGAAGTGAAAGTACCCACCCTCATTACGTCAGTAGTGATTCACTCTCTGTATTATGCTGCCTGACTGCCTGGTTTTTAACTAGGTCCGGTGGTGATGTAATGGGGGTGGGTACTTTCACTTTTCAGTTGTACTCCCCCCCTCACCTCTGCTGCTTGTGCATTAGTCTGAATGTAAATACCCTTGTCAGGAGCTGGAGCAGCGCAAGAGGATCACAGCGCATCAAACGAACAGTATTAACAAAAGAAAAACACACAACTGAAGACTCCTAAATGCTCGTATTTGTTGTATTTGCAGCAGCTCTGCGATGCACGTCCACAAATTTGTGCATTGGGTTAAAATAGGCTGTCCAGTCTCTGTGTTCAGTCCGTTAAAATCAGGCAGTGTAATACTGAGAGTGGAGCAAAGTGCATCAAATATATACACATATACATATACATATATACACACACACACTTTTATATTACACACATCTGATGCTTGTACTCGCAGCAGCTCCACGTCCACAACTTCATGCATTGGGTTAAACTAGGCTTTACAGTCTCCTTTACTTCCATTGTTTGTGTTCAGCTGAGGGAACAGAACCAACCCCGTGACGTCAGACACAGCGACATTCCAAGATGGAGGTGCCCTAGGTCTAAAATCTTTAGTAAAACATGCCGTTTTCTGCTAAATGGTTACATTAATCAAGTTTGTTTAATATATTTTCATTAAAGTGGTATCCAATGTACAAAAGGTGAACTTGACTGGTTGCTTTATTTCCCCTTTATTGTTTTCCTGGGTTTATCAAGGAAAAAACTTCATGATATTCTGAACTTGAAAAATTGGCAGTCGAAGAAGGTTGTTTTAGTAGTTTGTTGTTGCCACCGTTTCACAGATGTAACATACCAATTTCATCCAAATTGTTTATAGATTAAACACACAGCCAAAATGGTTACCTTCAAAATAACCTTGTTTGCAGCTTATTTGACAATTTATTTCATAGCAGACTCTTTCAGAGACTTGTTTCTTTGTTTGATTGAACAAAAAGTGGTGAAACTGCTCTGTTAGTGTGGTTCAATTGGAAAAAAACAAAAGAAAAACCTTGCTGCTAAGGCTGCACGACGATGGACAAATTTGACATTGTGATTTTTTTCCCTCTGCGATATATATTGTGATATAAATACAATAAAAAAAAAAACTGATTTTAAACCATTTAAATGTTTAACAAAATTAACAAAGACAATAAAAAAAATCCTCAAATCTAAATAAATCTTATAGCTTTTCACATTGAATAAATTGCTTCACATGGCCTTAAATGTGTAAATCGTTACCCAATAGAGAAAAAAAAAATCTTACTATATTACAGTCAGTTTTACAGTAGACAGTGGCTGCATCTCAACAATAAAAGCAATAACCTTTTTTTTTTTTTTTAAGTTTAGTTGAATTAATAGTTTTACCTAAAGAACGTAAACTGATGTCAATCACAGCTGAAGGTGATGTGCGGGTGTTTTTTCGATGTCGTGTTTCTTCCAGTCGTCAAAAGTTCTACTTACACAATCCACACTTAACCCACTTTTATTTCTTAGATGAGTTCCAAATAACAAGAATCCAATTCAAAAATGTAAGTCTCTGGCCTGCTATTGTTTCTGTTTCTGACTGTCTGTAGTGATGACAGGCAATACGCGGATGTATTACTTGTTTTAATTGAATCTTCTCAGTGAACCGGTTGAATTAGTTCATTAAATTGAACCGAGTTGTCGTGGATACTCCCTCTAACTTGAAATAAAGCCATATCCGTTAGTAGAATAGTTAGTCAGTTATTCAGTTAGTAGAACAGTACACTGACTAATCTGCCGTTAAAGAGACCCGATGATGATGATGATGAGTGCGAGCCGAGTGTCTGTTCCCTCGCAGCATGCTCTCTCACTGAGTGTGCGATTCAACCTAAGATAATTTTTTATTTTGCAATATATTTTTTAAAAGCCAATTAAGCAAGGTAAAAGTAACTCGGGTTACATTTATTTAAATATAACTCAAATAATATATATATATATATATATATATATATATATATATATATATATATATATATATATATATATATATATATATATATATATATATATATATATATTTATTTAAGTAATGCATTATATTAGTCGTTACTTTGGAAAAGTAACATTACGTAACGCACATTACTTATAACGCGTTACCTCCAACACTGTTTCCAGAATCTAACAGTATTCTGATACAGTAACTGAATGATAAAAATAAAATTCAATAAAATAAATCGTTGTTAAAGTTACCTGTGTGGTTTTAAGTTCATTATAAAGCAGGGCTATTCAATTTGTTTGTCATCGGGGCCAGTTCATGAAAAGCATCCCAAATGAGGGGCCAGAGAGATATGACTTGCAATATAAGAGCCCATATGCTGCTTTTTTGCTTCTTAAGACACCCACGTTGGCTTTTTCTACATTAAAACATTAACATGTTGTATTTTGAAACTACATAACATCAGTGCATTGTACAATGTGGCATTTTTTACAAACATATTTAAATGTTGTAATTCAAAGCACAACAAAAGCAGTGCATTGCTCAAGTAGGCTTCTTCAGAGACATTGATATGTTATGTTTTAAACCGCGTAACAATTAGGGATGCAACGATTATAGATTTTGGTTGTACGATTATAGTCTGAAGAAAAATCATGGTTTCACGGTTATCATTTAATTCAAAACACTGCTAGTTTAGAAAAATCACAAGAAAACTGCTTATATATTGAAGTGTTGTTTCTTGCTGCTCAGTAACCAAATGCAGCACAAAATATTACTAAAAAAAACAAACAATATTCTATTTCTCTCTTTGGACTTAAAAATAAATGAAAAAGTTTTTGATTTAAACATGCGGGATAATTTTACAATGAAAATAAATGACAGAACAATGAATCAACAAAAATAAGAATAAATAAGAATTAGTATTTGTCTAATGTTAATTTAGGTTATTTATTAGCTAAGAATTTAAATGAACTGTTGTTATAATCTGCGGTCATACACAATCATTTTAATAATTTGTAATCTTTTGTTTACATTGCACTGAAAGCCACGCACAAGTCACCGCTACAGCATAAGATAATTTCTACTGTGCACTGGTCCCAATATGCGCACGTCTACATTGGAAATAATGAACTTGCATGCAGAAAAGACACAATATGTGAACGGCCTGCTGCTGTTGTTAATCCAATGCGTGCACGTATTGGCATAACTTTGTTTAGATACAGCAGTTTTGTTCCGTGCAACAGAAACTCGGTGTTAAGAAACTTTTAAGATTAACTGTATTGAATTAAAGCACAGTTAATAGTTTAATCAGCTAATCTTTGCATCCCTATTAACGATATCAGTGCATTGAACAAAAGGCCGTTTCTACAAACATATCCAAATGTTTTCGGCTGCCCGCACCACTCGCTTATTGTCAGGTGACTCACACTCTGCGCAGCCTTTAACTGCAGCTCGTGCTGTATTGAACAGACACACGTCACTTTATAACTATAGCTGCTGTTTTTCAACTGAACTAAATTTATCTTTGATGTCTTGGTCGCAGTATTTACAGGGCCGGAACAAATGGCCGCCAATTGAATAGCCCTGTTATACAGTAACAAGCATCAAAAACATGCAATGTTGAGTTTGGATTATAATTCATCATTTGCATGTGCTCGTGATGTGACTACTGTAAATGATCACATTACAATATCGATGATGAAGCGATATATTGTGCAGTCCTACCAAAAATGTGAAGATTTTATATAAGCCATGCAAGAAAGGGCATTCAGAAAACGTCTTTACATGAAATTGCAAAAAAGAACTACTAAATTATTGATAATTAACCCCACTTAACCAAGCAATGGCTACGGTTTCACCTCATGGTGGGCACCAATTTTCAATAATTCAACATTCCATCGTCAATTATTACCTACATATACCATTAGCATGCTATAAAATTACCCACATGCCGTTTCAAGCTCTCATCACACACTGCCGAAACTGTTCAATTCTGAAATGTCAAGATGTTCTTCAAGCTCAACATCAGAGTACAGACGACCTGACAAACAACATGTCATTGCAAGTTAAATTTAAGTTGGTCAAGTGGATTAGGAAGAGTAACAACACCTGACCTGCATACCCGTAACAGCACAAGCCAAATGGAAAAGTTGCTTGATTCAATGTAAAAGGGGTGCGGTGGGCCAGATAAGCTTATCTAAGGGCCACAATGTGGGTCTAATCTAAAGCAGTGCACATGGCTGGCAGTGCCTGTCCCTGTAGGGTCCACTTAATCGATAAAGCGCTGCACACCTGAAGCGCATACATACGTCTCTCTCTCGCCTCCCTTCACATGAGCTCAATGGATCAGCAGATGTCAGAAGATCCCCGGAAAGCTGAATCACGTTCAGGGTCGCTGCTTTCAGTGATGTGTGCAGATATTCAACCAATAATCAAGCACGTGGTATCTGTTTTCCCCCAGTGCTCACGCTGGTCCCGGGATGAGCTTCACTGTAATCAATCTGCTCTGACTGTTTCCACATGAGTCTGCCAGACCCAACACTCACGAACTGCGTACAAATCAGGGCAAAAACTCTAGAAAATTATGAAATGCAGAGCTTCATCTTGAAAAAATCTGCTTTTATATTGTAGGAAGTCAAACTTAATTGTAAGGGCCATAAATGAGAACTATAACATGTGCATGATTACATTAGAAGTACATTGTAGTTTTGATGTCTGCCACTTTAAATATTATCAGCTGGATATAAATATTTTGGAATAGGAACCCTAGAATTAGGGTTAGTTAGGGTTATTTCACACGAGTCTGCCAGACCAAACACTCAAATGGCATACAAATCAGGACAAAAACTCTGGAAAATTGAATAAAATTCAAAGCTTCAGCTAAAAAATTGCTTGTCTATTACAGGAAATCAAACTAAACTATAATGACCAAAAATAATAATAAAGGGTGCTTTCACACCTGCCTTATTTAGTTCGCACTAGAGTTCGTTTTCCCTCTTGGTGCAGTTCGTTTGGACAGGTGTGAATGTTGCAATCGTACTCAAGTGCGCATCAAAAGCAGACCAAAAAAAGCCTCCTTGAAGAGGTGGTCTCGGTACGCTTTCAAACGAACCCTGTAGTGATTCGTTTGTGTTGAGAATGTGATCCAAACTAAAACAGACCCAACTGCAAAAAGTACTGCGCCTTTTTGGACTAATCTAGCTGCTGTAGGCCGATGCGCTGTGCATTATGGAATGTGAGAGAGAGGGAAAAACATTACCTGATGGATCATTGATAATATTTATGATAAAATAATATTAATTCACGCCTCCTCCTGAAGTGACTTGCGATGCGCCTTCGCCGTTTGCAATGCATTAAAACATTGTATTCCAGCCGCACTTCATTATCGAAATGTATAGTCTTTTGTATACTAACTAAATGGTATACTATGTGCAGGAATACAGTCAGCCAGCGCAGTCGTCCCTCCATAGTCAAAAGCGACATTTTATGTCTGCCGGTTTGTTTACTTGCGGGAGATTCATTGGCATTTTCCTGCACGTGAATTCTGACCAATAGAAAAGCAGTTTAGGAAATATGTTCAACAACATCTGGCCAATGAGTGATTTGGATTTTGTCAGATGACTGCATTTTGGTTCTTTTCAACTGGTTCAGACCAAAGTAATCAGTGTGGTGTGAAATGGACCCAGAAACGGCAGAAAATGCTACAATGTATTACTTATTGCCCTTGGGCCGGACCAAATGAAGCGAACCACAGATGTGAAAGCACCCTTACAAACATTATTTAAAAAAAACACACTGCAGTTTTGATATCTGCTGCTTTACATTTTCAAGTTCTGTAAAACAGGATGGACCGCAGCAATGTTTCCACCCAAAGATACGAATTAGATTTATGCACAAACCTGAATCGCATAAAAGTAGAACGAATAAAGCAGCGTTTCCATCCAATGAGTCAAAGAGGACAAAACGGTCACTTCCTTATGAACTGGTGCCAAATATCAAGAGTAAAAAGGGAATTTATTGAAAGTAGGAGAAGCTGCAAGAATCTTTTCTTTATTTAATAAATGACTTGTGCCTCAGAAGTGTGTCGACACAATGAACCCTTGGTGGCGTTTGAAGGTGTCAGACGCAGAACTATTCTGGAGGTAATTAATAATAACACCAATACTGAAATGGTTAAGGCATTTTAGAATGACCAAAACAACATTTCAGATGTTTTACAATGCGATCAGCCTGCTGGTTTGTCCATTCACACACATTTATCACCACATAACAAAATCACATGACTTCTTTTTTTTTATTGCGCATATTAGAATTTGTTCAGTAAAAGTGTTTCCATCATAGTTTATGTGCATCTTTTCTTATCGAATAAAACGTTTATGCTACTCCTTTATGCCCATACATTTTTATGCGCATTTTCAAAATTTATGTGCATCTTGCCGTTTCAGTCAACCATTTTTAATGCACATATCCAAAATGCACATAAAATTGGTGGATGGAAACATAGCTAGTGACTTTGATTTATCAGCTGGATACAAATAGATTTTAAATGTTATGGTTATTTTGTCATGCTACATTGAGTTTGAAATATAAAAAAATAAAAATAAAAATAACGAAATTTCAAAAACAATAAAAAAAATGTAAAAATAAAATAAAATTTTTTAAAATAATTAAAAAAGGCAACCAATTGTGATGAAATGGTTGCAAATTTGATCACAAGGTTCAAGTACTTTCTAATATACTCATGTATCAAATGTGCCCTATAAAAAAAATCTGGGTATGCCAAGGCATAGTCGAACAACATGAGTTCACATTTCCTATTCACTCGTTTATGCAGAACATCATTTGTTTTTGTTTTTTTGACATAATAGCTTCAAAACATCATTGGTCTATTTTGTTGAGTTTAATTATAATTTAGCATAAATTTAATCTACACTACAACTTGTTAATGTATGTGTGTGTGTGTGTGTGTGTGTGTGTGTGTGTGTGTGTGTGTGTGTGTGTGTCAGCAGACCTCATTAATATTCACGACTGTTGCAAATATGGTCAATATGGACCTTCTGATTGTAGAGATATTTTATAGGAAATAAATGGAGCATATAAAACCATGACAGGGGATTTTTTTTACCTTTTTTAAGCCACATACCTATTATGCAGATATTAGAGAACAATTTAACTTATGGAATCAATGCACTGTATGGCACTATTAATTAAAGGTGAAAAAAAAACATTGTTTGCGATCAATTATCGCATATCAGGATTTAATGTATAAAACTGCAGAAAATAAGTAACTTACAAACGCGGCACATCACTGTTAAAACCAGTCAATATCCATATATCATTTAAATCAAGATGTAATAAATACAAGAATAACAAAGTAAAATTGCTAATTTCTCCAAAAGGCAAGTACTTTTTTTGCCCTGCAATTCCTTTGATTTCGGTTTGATTCAGTGCATAATTCCTTTCAATAAATGTAAATGTGTTGTCAATTCACCACAGCAAAAGAAAAATCTAATTAAACTGTCACCCATTGAATACATCAGGTATAGGAACAGAATATCAGAAGATGACGTAAAAAAATAAAATTGTCTCTCATCGTATAGCCGGGCCAATCTGCTGCAATTTAAGCTCCACTTATCCACATCCCATTACTCATCATGCACAGACAGACAGAGGAAGAGGAAAAAATAACACACCGTACGTTTGATAGGATCGAATGACTGATGAGCTGCAAGTGCGCTAGAGAGACTGAACTTAACAGGCGGCTCACGTGGAGACAAACTACATAACATGGACAACATTATTCTTTAATGTACGGATGTCAAAAGTACCAATACTTTGAATTAGTCAATAATCTTAAAACGACAATGACTTTAATCTGTCTATAGTATCAGTAAGACAGCTCTCAAACTGATTCAAGTGGAAAAATGGCCATCGCTGGCATTGGAGCACATCAAATTGTCCACTGATGAATCCAAGGACTAAGCCGAAAAGAAAATAAATGAATGAATGAATGAACAGACTTCATAAGAGCCTTTACCTTGTAAGGTTATCCTAAATTAAGATACTTTTAATAGTGCACTAGGCATAAAGGATTTTTTTGGTCAACTTAAGAATAAATCCTCATGCCCGTCTGAATCATAAGGCATTAAGTTACGAAACATCACTCAGAACACACAACAAAAAATGTTAGAGCTCATTTTAACCCATCACCAATTGGTTAACCATAACAGGCAATCAGTCAGAAGAGTCTCCATATGTAGTTGTTCAAAAGCAGCAATCACAAAAGAAACCCGTGCAGAGTTTAATTTGATAATCAGGCATCACAGCTGTACAACAAGCATGTCTGACTGTGATGTGTGTACATACTGCCTTATGCAATGCAATTAAATGATAATTAAAAGTTACTTTAATGTATTCATGCAAGGAAAGATTAAAAATGACTACTGATAGTGTACATAAAAATGTTAAAACTTTAAAGCAGTTTTAGTCTTTAAGGCAATGAATGACGCAAGTTACACAAGTCTGAATTCTTTCAACGAGAATAAAGAGGAACAGTATAAAATAGCCTTCAAACGTGGATACAATGGACTACATCAATACATGATGCTATTATTAAATGCCTGACAATGCTGCAATACCTGGAAGAACAACGAAATTAAAATGTGGTGAAATGCATTTAAATTTTCATGTGACAGAAAATATGATGCACCCCTTAAAGTGAACCTTTTATTCCCATCTTTACAAGATGTAAAATAATCTCTGGTGTGCCTAGAGTGTGTATGTGAAGTTTCAGTTCAAAATACCTCACTTTTTTTATATAGCTCTTTGAAACTGGCCCTTTAAGGCAGGAGTGTCAAACTCAGTTCCTGGAAGGCCGCAGCCCTGCACAGTTTAGTTCCAACCCTGCTTCAATACATTTACCTGAGGTTTAAAACAAGCCTGAAGGTAGGGGTGGGCGGTACACCGGTGTCATAGTCATCACCGGTGTGACATTGCGCCACGACATGGATTTTCTAATACCGTCAATACCGTAATAAATCAATTATGTGCCTTGAACAGCTGCATTTACATCAATAATAGCTAATTCTAAATAATAAGACATTCAATTTTCTTCAAACGTTCAGTTGTGGTCTGAATACATGTCCTTATACTACAGGGCTCGAAATTGCAACCATTTTGGTTGCATGTGCGCCCGAAATTTAATCTATGCGCCCTCATAATATATTTGGGAGCATTTGTGCGACTGAATATAATAGTTATAGTGCGACCTGATTTGATTTTCTCTAAAAACTTGCTGAAATCGCTCTACCCTGCCGCTGTATTGGTTTATAGCAGTCAGTCACTCAATGCTTCCCGCTGACAGACGACAGGGAGCTTTTCTTACCGCAGGAAAAGCAAATGGCTGAAGAGTGAAAAGTACACAGGTTTTCAAACCTCACTTAAAGTTATAATATTAATAATGGCGCAGAGGACAGCGATCATGACATGAGGTAAATGTTGATCCGCCAGCTGAGATCGAGTGTTTTCGGAGAAGGTGCCCGAATCTCGATGCGTTACATTCACTGCGTGTTCAGCGCAAATGTCCGCTAAATATAAAATCTAACACTGTACACATCATCGGCAAAGAAACTCGCCTTTACTAAGTTCATACTGAAACTACGGCTCATAAGAAAGAGCGGTATTGCGCCGGTGGTCATCACGAGAATCCTGCTCTGTCTGCTCATAGATTGGTGCCGCTTTATTCCACAAACAGAGAAAAATGAAGATCAGCTCATAATGAGACGGAGCATTTAAAATGACACAAACTGAAACCAAAACTTTTAAAGAGTGATAGAAGTGAAGAGATAAAACTTTTCTTGTCCGTTCTTCCTTGAGATGTATATTATTTTGCTATTTAAAGTAATACCATGATATTATGCCGTCACCGTTCAAAAGATAAAAAATACTGTGATATTAATTTTAGGTCATTTCGCCCACCCCTACCTGAAGGCCTCGATTATTTTGATCTGGTGTGGTTAATTAGGGTTAAAGCTAAACTGCGCAGAGCTGTGGCTCTCCAGGAACTGAGTTTGACACGTGCTTTAAGGCTTTGATATAAATTGTGCAATTTTTGTGACTGTAGCTTTAAATTCAAATCAGTTTGTGCTCTTTTTAAAAGAGGACGGAGCTATAAATGCCTATGAGGCGCCATAGTGGCAGATTCAAAACTCTAATGGCAGATGACTGCTTCTCACTCAGGGCTGTTTATGCTAATGAGAGAGAGATAGTCACTAATGGGTGGGGCTTTGCCCTATTGATGATACGTGCAAAGAGAGAATTAATTATTTTTTATCATTAGCGGCTGGCTATATTCACAGACTGTTGCCACACAACTGTTTAAACCCCTTATGAAAGTGATTTTTGCATTTACTTTTCTTAACACGGTTAACATTATGCCAACATTTTGTAACTCTGCATTGTTATGATTGCCTATTATGTCCTTAACATGGTTCCCCAGCAGTGTTGGGAAATTTACTTTAATAAAAAAAAAAGAAAAAAAAAAAAGATTACAAACAGATTACAAATTACTGACTACTACTGAAAAATTGTAATCTGATTACATTACTAACTACTTTATTTAAAAAGTAATCAGATTACAAATTATACCTATACAACAAACTACAGCTTTCAGTAATTTAATATTCACAAAAAAATATATATAATGGGTTGATCACAGCAGCTTGACAAGTTAAAAAGACAAAAAAATGATTTACTATTCGAAAAACTTTAATTCTGTCATCCATGACTCGTCCCAAACTTTTGTCTTTTTTTAACACAAAAGACATTTAGAAAACAAACTGGATACCTGTAACATCCATAGTTTTAGAAAGCACTGCAGTGTTCTCTGTTTGTCTGAAGTAAAGTCTACCAAAATGTGTATATTCCATTCAAAGTATTAAGTCAATCGGTAAGTTGTCACAAGATTTGCAGTTTCAACTGAGTGTGCCTGGAAAATGCAAGCAAGTGTAATGTGCAATATGCGCTCCAAATATGCACACAAGCCCTGCGCCTCCATTTAAAATAACAAACTTGTGAGCACAAAAGATGCAATAACAGCACCATAAGCAGATACGCCTCTTCACATTCAGAAGATACCTTTACTCCCGATCCTGCACAAAAATCCAATGTTGGGCCACTGTGTTTTTGGGTGCTGGTGTCCTCCTTGGTGACGAGTATTGTTGTAGAATTCTTTCCATTCGAGTGCTAAACAAACTGCTTGTCGAGTTAAAAGCAGTCAAAAGTTCTTTAGAGATGAAATAGACTGCACTTCACAGCAATATTTTTGTTTTTACGCTCAATGAAATAAAAGTAATGTCTGTATTTCCACTCTAAGCAGCTGCTCTCGACAACAACCATGACAGCTCATGTTCTCCAGCAGTTTAAAAGCGCATGCATATTAACTGACATTGCAGCAGATAACGAGATTTAAAAGCAGCAATTTTCTTCTAAAAACTATATTTTTAACATAGGTAACGCAATTACATTGACTTCAGTAACTTTAATCAAATTATACAAATATAAAAATGTAATTGGTTACATTACTGCGTTCCCCAAAAATGTAACTTGAATACAACAACGCGTTATAACCAACTATTAAATAATAATAATAATAATAATAATAATAATAATAATAATAATAATTATAACAATAATAATAATAATTATAACAATAATAATAATTTTTAGATACTACTTTAATACCGATTCAAATAGAAGCATAAGGGATCAAACGTATTAAAGGGCACCTATTTTACCCCTTTTTTAAAGTTAAGTCTTTTGTGTCTCCTGAATGTGTCTGTAAAGTTTCAGCTCAAAATACCCATCAGATTTATTTTAGCTTTGTGAATATTGGAAATTTGAGCTGTTTTGTAGCTGTTCTTGTTGACTGTTGGCCTTGTTCTTCTTGGCCTTAAATGCAAATGAGCTGGTTCTCCCCACACACCGTTCCCACATGTGTGTCAGAGCCATGGAGATCGCTCACTATTGCTACGATGGTATAGCTTCTCCTTAGGCATGTTAATATGCGGCTGTCAATCAATTCAGAGGGCGGGGAAACCACACTCCTACGTCACATTGGGCCTCAAAATGGGAGGGATTTGGATCCTATTTTAATGTCAGGAAGTTTAAACAGAGATTGTGTTTTTATCACTCCAGCATGACTGTGGACATTACACCTACACAAAGTTCTGTCCAAACAACTTACAATAGATGATTTTCATCATAGGTGCGCTTTAAAGCATTTATGATTTCATTTAATTCCTTAATTCAAGCACTTTTCAACATTCTATGACAAAATTACTTCACATATTTATCCAACTTAGTCTGTCAAATCGAATCAATGCTAGAAGGTTCTGGAACCTTTTATTGTAATCTATTAAATGAACAAATGTCTTCACCAGACAGTCTCATTTGTCGAAATATCAAAATGACTAGGGGAGAACAAAGAAATTTGGCTGGCGGTGAACACTTCAATTACTAATTTGCTTTCATGTTCAGCTTGCCGAGATTTTAACCGCAAGAAAGCAGCCTCTTGATCGATTGGCTGCTCTGAAATAACAGAGCGCGCGTGTCCCTGTGGTAAATATATGAGCAGATGTACAGTACCTGAGCTGAAGCCTGCTCTTATCACACCGAGTGTATCTCGGTGTCCACACAACTGGCACTGCCGTATCGATTCAAGCTGCGGCAGCATTAGGGAGTGATATTTCGTGCACAGACTGGAGAGAGATAAAGCAGAGGGCTCTAAACAGTCGTCCTTGGACACCATCACTGGTTTGGTCTCTAGTTCTGCTACATCTGGAGCTAGCAGCTTGTTAGTGCTCAGCCAAACGGTTCAACTCTGCTAACAAGCCGCATCTAACGGCAAGGTCATCCACTCAGTCAAAGTGCCAAGGATGGGGGCTGACCTCTCCAAGACGCATGACGCCAAGCCGATAAAGGTCCAGGAGATAATTACAACCACCGGTGGACCAGGCCAGAGCAGAAAACTAATAAACACTCGCTTCCACTGACAGAAAGACATTACAGCTGGAAAGAGAGCTGAAAATAGCTGCAGGAATACTATAGTTTGACCTCACAGCATGATCTAATTAATTAGGATGCATATGAAGTTTAAGAAAAGGGGGAGATATAGTAAAGTTACGATGGTCTAATGTGATATTATTAAATATAATCCTGTATTTCCACTTTAAGACAAACGTTATATTCCCTGATTTAACACTAAATAAAAAGCTGAATTTCTATGACCCATCCACCTTGTTTATCCATGCAAGAGCAGCATGACCATTGTAACTCATCTCAAACCTTCTGGTTTCATTCACTTCTATTCAGTTTTAGCAAAACAAAACTACTTCAGCTGCTTGATGTTGCAGACAACACAAAGTCATACAGTTGAAGTCTGAATTATTAGCCCCCCTGTTTATTTTTCCACCAATTTCTGTTTAACAGAGATTTTTTTTCATCACATTTTAATCATAATAGCTTTAATAACTCATTTCTAATAACTGATTTATTTTATCTTTGCCATGATGACAGTAAATAATATTTGACTAGATATTTTTCAAGACACTTCTATACAGCTTAAAGTGACATTTAAAGGCTTAACTAGGTTAATTAGGTTAACTAGGCAGGTTAGGGTAATTAGGCAAGTTATTATGTATAGCGATGGTTTGTTCTGTAGACTAATGAAAAACAAATTAGCTTAAAGGGGCTAACAATATTGATCTTAAAATGGTTCTTAAATTAAAAACTGCTTTTATTCAAGCCAAAATAAAACAAATAAGGCTTTCTCCAGAAGAAAACATTTTCAGACATACTGTGAAAATTTCCTTGCTCTGTTAAACATCATTTGGGAAATATACATTTGTTTTTTTTTTGTTTGTTTTTTTTAAATGGCACTAAAAAAACTAAACTATAACAATGAGAAACAATGCTCTGATTAACCTACTCAAGTTAAAGCAAAACATATCGTCATGACTTGTTTTTTTATCAGCGCTTGCATGCTTTTAAATATATAAAATTTTAAAATAATGAAATTGAAATTCATGACATCCCATGATGTGGAATGCATAACATTCCCTGACTTATAATGTCTCGAATTGACCTTTTTAAAATGTAAGGATATTCCAGAAAGTCCATGACCTGTGGGAACCCTAATAACCAAATCAGGGACATCTATTTGTTACATATGCTGATTTAAAAAAAGGTCATGGTGTCAGCGCCAATAGCCTAGTGGTTAAGTGCTCCGACATATAGCGCCGTGGTGCTCATGATGACCTGATTTCAATTCCTGGCTCGCTGCCCTTTGTCGACCATTCCCCTCTATACGCTCCCAATAGTTTCATGTCTGTACCCTCCACTGCCCTGTACATTAAAAGTGAAAAAAAAGGTCATGGCAAAATGTTGCTTTAACTTAAGTTAATCAGGTCTCAACGGTATCTTTAAGTTAAGCCAGTTAAACTGATACAAGTTGAAATAACTTGATTCAATTTAAAGGGATGGTTCACCCAGAAAAATGGAAATTTACTCAAGTAGTTCTGAATCTTTATGAATCTGCTGAACACTAAAGAAGATATTTCAAAGAAAGCTGAAAACCTGCAACCATTGACTTCCATAATAGGTAAAACAAATCCTATGAATTCAGGTTGGGGGTTTCCAGCTTTCTTCAAAATATTGTATTAAATGTTTAACAGAAGACAGACAGACAAACAAACTTGGGACAAGTAAAATATGAGTAAATAATGACAGAATTTCCAGCTTGGGTGAACTCACCTTTCACTACAAGGCAGCAACATTTTTGCAAAGCACTTACATTACATCCTTGTATTTTTTTGTGTACATGCACTGTTTAAATTCAGGTCTTCAAAATAGCCAAATATTATTCAGAAATGACCAAAAAATAAATAAATAAATAAATCAGTCATAATCAGTAAGGTCTAAGCAGTCTGCTCCAAATATATGTGATGTTCAAACGATACTTAAGCTCTATTTAGTTTAGACTAGTTTTTGAAAGAGCCATGTGCCTCACAGACATACTTTGTTATTTTAATCCAGTGCAAATCTGCCAAGACTTTCCCCCATCTCTCAATCCCTGTAATAATTTCAGAGCAAATTATCAAAGTTTTTTGGCAAATCCTCTGAGGAATCCATTTTGTCAAAATGTTACACCTGGAGGCAAGATGAAATCTCCTTAATCTGGTAATAAGTGGATGACACCGAATACAGGAGTAAACATTTTGAACTTGTTTACTTTTAATCATCTCAAAAAAATGCTCATGTGGTCAAACGTGACCAATCAATAACAAAAGAGCCCCTACATTTGGCCTACTGAATGAACCCATGTTTTAAGAAAGTATGATAACCTTGTTTTTTGGACATCGCTCTGTTGCACCAAAACACATCATAATCAATATCACTGCTGCCATAAACAGCCTTTTCATTCAAATGCTTTTAGGCTTGCTTGTAAGATGCAGAACATGGGTTCATTTGTTCAACAGCACTCGTGTATTGAATTAAAGTGATTTAAAGGATGAAGAAACGAAAGTTCAAGTGTCTTTGGAAAAACTTAGTGATGCATTCGAAAACACTCTGAAGTAATGGTCACAATGCTCAAGGTCTCCAAAATGTAGCATACCTAATAGTACAAAATCTAAATTATTGACATTATATATTGTGCCAAATGCAAACCTATAAAACAACCTACAAAGTAAATAATTGTGTGAATTAAAGAAAAAAAAAATCTCTGGAAAAGACTTTAGTATTAAGTTGAAAGCACATCTTTTCCTTTTCCAATACTTTTAAAACTAGGACTATCAAATGGATAGAGTTATTTAATCTCATGAGATTCTGCTGCAGAAAGCAAACTAATAAAAAGCTTAAAAATGTTGCAAATGTCTATTTTAAACAACAATGATAATAATAATAATAATAATAATACAACAAATAATAATAATAATAATAATAATAATAATAATAATAATAATAATAATACCAGTAAAAAATAAGCAATTAAAGAATTAATAAGTAATGCTAAGGATAGCAATTAAAACTTTAATAGCAATAAATAATAATAGCAATGTTACTAATAATAATAGCAATAAAAATATGAATAATAATAATAATAATAATAATAACCACAATAACAAATAATATAATTAACAACAATTTGTTTATTATAATATAAAAAGCAAATAGCAAAATACAAAAATGAATGTTAATAAACAATAGCAATTACAACTAATAAATAATAACTGTAATAAATAATAGCAACGTTAATAATAATAGCAATTTAAAATATTATTAATTACATCAATTATATTAATTATTATTATTATATTAATAACAAAAAGAAAAAGTAATGTTAATTAACAATAGCAATTAAAATTTTAATAATAGAAATAAATAATAGCAATGTTATAAATAGCAAGTAAAATAACTTCTAATAATAAATAATAATAATAGCAACAAACTATTTTTTATTTTAATTTTAAATTAATGATATTACTTTTAAAACTAATAACAATAGCAATCTTATCAATAATAAAAACTATTAAAAATATTATTAATAGTAATAATTATTATAACAATAATAATAATAATAACAACAACAACAACAACAACAATGAATAAAAAATAAATAGCAATAAAAATATAACTTAAGTAATATTAATAAACAATAATAACAGCAATTTAAAAATCATTAATAATAGCAATAAAAAAATAATAATAGCAAATAATACAATAAACATAACAATATAAAAAAAATATGTTAAAAATAACTTATAATAATAATAGCAATAAATAATAACAATAAAATACAATAATAATAATGTTTTTATTATTACAATAATAATAATAATAATAATAATAATAATATTATTATTAGCAGTAGAATAAATAAATATATTAAATAATCCAACAGCATCCCTTGCAGGCAGTAGTTTGAGCAGCCTCGGTTTAGACAGCTTCATTTATTACAATGGGAGTGTTTGTGGGAATCAAAGAGTGGCGTTTGGCAGTAAATTTGCAGCGACAGCTCCAGTGATTATGGTGTGGAGCGTTCTACTACAGCCGGGCTGCTTTGCTTCCTGCATAATTCCTATAAAACATCAACCGTTTTGTTTTGCTCATGCAGCACGAGAGGATCAGAGTTGACCGTTTAGTCACTGTCTTGATTTAATGATGTATAAAACAGCAATTAATTAATTCAGGAACACCACACACAGCTGGTTGCGGATGTCTGCGGCCACATTAAATATAGTTGCTCCAACACAAAGTGGGCATTTTAATGCAAATTCCATTAATCAAAACCAATCGTGATTGCAATGAAAAAAAATACAAGCGAAAAGCAATTTTCCTTTCACAGTTCTCTCGCCCTGAAATCCAAATAATCCTTCCCAGAGCGCCGAGCACAATCATCAATGATTAACCGTCCAGAGAGAATGGAGCTCTGGAGATTGCCGTGCACCTCACCTTCATCGAACTCGACATCGTCTTCGGTGTGCTGAGGGAAAGGGAAGCAGTTTGTGATCTCCAGACGGTCTTCAACCACCAGGCCGAGCAGAACACCCTGAACCACCTCGCTGCCCTGGCCCTCCTCCTGGTAGTGCTTAATGATCTTCAACACCACCTGCAGACGCACAAAAACACACACATTCAGGAAACTTTCCTTGCGAAACCGAATTTGTGCCCGGCGAAGCAAGCTGAATAATATATGATGCAATTTTTCACCCTAAAGGCATTTAAAGTGACAGCTTTGCAGGAGTGAAGCGAGAAGAAAATAAGATTTATAGAAGTTTATTGCATTAAGATTTGCAATGGGTAAGCAGTTATCCGATTGCTCGCGACGCAATTTTCGTCTGACGTTTTCAAATGTCTTGTGAAGTGCTTTGAAATGTACATCTTTATTCGATGTTTGATGTAATCTCAACCGAAACACGAAGAGAGGGTGGGACATAGTGTAGCTCCTCCCCTTTTTTAAAAAACAGCCAATAGCATTTTGTTTTATAACAGCTCAGCCAGTAGGAGTGGTTGAGCTCAAGCGCATCAACTGAAAAGCAAATGAGAAGCGTCTTGAAGGGGGCGTGCCAAGTCAGAAACTAGAGAGCGATTGATTGGTTATGATGTGATGAGAGACTAGTGTGGGGTGACGCCAATAAAACAATTGGTCCATTTAGGCCACCGTTGATCCATTAAACACCAGCATATTACTCTAATCTTAAACCTAAGCCTAAGGCCTTGTTTACACTAACACACTTTAGTTTTAAAACGGTGTTTTAGAACGAAAACGATCCGCGTCCACACTAGCGTTTCACCCAGCATTTCTGAACAACTCTGCGTCTACATTAAAAACGGTGAAAACGCACATCACGTGACCATACACACACTCTGGCATGCACTGCAGCGTGCTTTGAGCATACCCATATGAGAGCTGTGCGCGTCGGACTGTTCATCAAGGATCTAGCGCTGGATCTAATCTCACTATATTTGGTAAACGTGATATTTAATTCATCTTGTTGTCTCTATCTAGCGACATATTCTCTGACTTTGGTCTTTTGAATCTATTACTTGTTCTCAGGTAACGTGTTTTGGCTGAGCGCAAAGATAAGTTAATAAATTAATGTAACTGCAGACTCAGATTCTGCGCATATGACTGATTGCTTGCCTTTATGTATAAACTTATTGTACGTTATACTTTCATAATGGCCATTATTGATTATTAAAACTGATATTCAATAAAAGAGAGGGTACGTTTCATAATTTCAATGAAAATGAGAGGCAGTAATGTTGTCGGCTCCGTTTTGTTATAAATAAGCATGAAGATGACGGTCAATATTATGCAGCTACATGACGCCTCAACATTTTTGGTGTCTATTAAGTTGCTAATATCAAAATGAAAATTGACAGTTCCTTATACGTTTTTGTTTTATTGTTAAGATAGTGAAACAGCATAGCCAGGGTGATGTGAATGAGGTTATAAAGTACACGGTCCCTTTGAAGATTTACCAACGATTCCTCAGGAGTTTGTTTTCCTTATCAAACTTGCGAAGTCTGAACTTACAAGGAGAGGATGCAGGAATGAACTGTGTAGGCTACTTAAAATGGAGGAAGTCCCAAAAGTCCCAACGGAGCCCAGCCTCCGTTTTCAGATGTCTCTGTTTTCCCCCATCCACACTGACACGGAGCAGCAGCATTTTAGAATGAAAACGGCCTCTCCACCGTTTCCAAAACAATCCGTTTTCAGGGCTCAAAAACTCTGGCGTAGTGTAGACGGATGGCGTAACCGTAGCAAAACTTGTGCGTTTTAAAACTAAAACGTAGTAGTGTAAATGGGGCCTGAGGTATAACAGCAACACAGATTCAGTATTAATCCAGTGGCAAAAGTTAAACTATTTTGAAAATTGACCACGCCACATGTGTGAGGAACAGCTAATAGTGGCCATAGCAAAGGCAAACGACAGAAGATCACGAGTTCAGAAACGCATTTAAATCGGTACAGGAAGTACGCACCACATTTTCAACATGGTTTTGGACACAATATGTGACTAGCCCCATAAAGATTTAACCTGAGAGATACAGTACAAGCACTGATCTATAACAGAAAAGTGATTACAAGCCGTTCGGGGCGATTACAAGTTACAACATACTATTGAATACATATTTTGCAAACTACAGAAAACGAGGTAACAACTTTAATCACACTTACATGTTATGATCTAGAGCAGGGGTCACCAATCTCGGTCCTGGAGGTCCAGTGCCCTGCAGGGTTTAGCTCCAACTTGCCTCAACACACCAGCCTGGGTGTTTCAAGTATACAGAGTAAGACCTTAATTAGCTTGTTCAGGTGTGTTTGATTAAGGTTGGAGCTAAAATTTGCAGGACCTCCAGGAACAAGTTTGGTGATCCCTGATCTAGAGGAAGAAACTGGTCCATATGAACTGTAACATTTACAAACGGCCGGCGAATGCTGCGTTGTAGTGAAGGTTATGGTATTAAAAAATCCGAAAAATGACAACAAACAGCGCTAGGTTGGCTATACTGTGGTATTGTTGTGAAAATTCAATTCAACCCTTTATTCACCGCAGCCGAATCTCCATCTGTCAGTGATCGTCATCTTTGTGTCATGATCAGTCCCGTGATCCCCTGTGCTGCACTAGTGTCTGAAGGGAAAGGCTCGTTCACATTTTACTGGATCCGGCACTATATATTTGGTACATATTTCAGGAAAAAGATCTTAAGTCAATAATTCATTTGTTCGACTTAATTTATTTGTTGGAGTTGACCATTTTGTTAAAGAATCAATAGTTTTGAACAAGGTGCACTTTCAGATTTAAACCTAAGCTGGATGTTTTCATTGACTTAGTGCCGTGTTACAGACTGCATGGAAGGGCATTTTCAAAAACCCTCAATGGGTTTTTTTAAAAACAAACAATACTGATGCTCACATCTAAAAAACTATTTTAATTTCACGGGAGCTTCAAACTTCGCCAGTCACCATCATTTTCAACCATAGGTTTATGCATACGCAAGGTCAAAAACATTTACATTTTCTAATATTTGATAGATATTCAGTGCTTCCCACAGGTTTGAAATATACTTGCGATGGTAGCCAGACTGAAAACACCATTTACCCAAATCACATAAATAGTTAACTAGATGCGACAAACAAAACAATTAAATTAACAATAATTTTATTTATTATTACTTTTAATTATAAGTTTGCTTTGAACTTGAATGCATTTTAATTTTACTAAAATGTTCAATGTAATATAGCCTAATGACATCAACTTAATATAAAGCAAATGAGAAATAAATGTCAGAAAAAGGAATAACAGACAATAGCCCCTTTCACACAGTGATACCGGTAAATATCTGGAAAATTACCGAAACAACTTTACCAGTAAAAATAAATAAATAAATAAAATAAATTTAAAAAAGCGCTGTTCACATAGACAAGGACGTTACGGTATTTTTCCGGAAGAGTATTCACACATCCATTCCAAAAAAACGGTAAATTCAGACATCATTAACCAGAAATGAGCTCCGTACTAAACGGCTACGCTTGTATTTGTAAAAATTTGACTACATTACAAACTCTATGGATGGATGAGTATTATGGACAACTTCGAAAAAACATATAAACACTTTCGCATGTCGAGATGTTCATAATGTGTGTGTGTGTGTGCTGGCACTCATCGGCTGCTTCAAGTGCAAACACGACGCGTCATGCAACTCAAGGAGGCCGAGCTTGAAGGTAAACAAACAACGGCTTATTATAAGCATCTTATCGATTATTTGCAAAGTTGGCATTAAAGAGGAACATTGAAACGTTATCTGACTAACATCTAGCAGCTAAATGTGTCTGGAAAAACATTCAAAGGCTTTTATCTTCATAAACGGCGCAGATGTGAACGCGTCTGAGTGTTCTGATTGGCCAAAGTAGACGTCTCATGTCAGCACGTTCTAGACGTGAATGCGCTCTTTCCGGCAATCTTCTTTCTGCGTTCACACAGCGCAGCATTCCGGCAAATTACCAGTAATGTTACAACGTCTCTTTACGGAAAATAGCAGGAACGAATTTACCAGTATTTTCAAAAAGGGCCTGTTCACACACACAGACCTTTCCGGAAAATGTGTGAAAGGGGCTAATGACTCTAAAATTTACAATAATTACAAGACTAAAACTTGTCGATTATTTAAGGCAAATGCATTGATTAACCATTATTAATGGAGTACATATATGTTGCAGCCAGTTTAGACCAGTCATTTCCTCCTCTTCAAGAAAATAGTTTGACGGTCGTCATTCGATTTTTCCTTGTTATTATATGAGCGATGTGTGATTGGATTACAGCTGTCAGCTGATACAACGTTATTTAGAGCCCCTTGGATGGTGGTTCACTCTCTCTCATTCATTCCTTGTCATGCAGTCAGCATGCAGGTGATTCCGGGTCACAGGGTCATGCTGCTGTGTGTTTGTAGAGAGCGCACTGGCGGTTAGATGCTTCAAGTCTGGTTTTGTAAAAAAATGTGTTTTTGTGCTGGTTGGTCTTACTCTGAGGGAGTAGCGGTGTTCCTTTGAGTTAGGCACGGTATCGAAAGTGCGAGTGCATGAGTGCATTTTTGATGCGGACATAGAAGCAGCAACATTTATGAATGGGAGTGTTTATTATTTTAGCGGAGGTTTTGTTTCTTATGATGCGTGTTGAACGTATAATGCATCTGGGTTTGTTTGTGGAGCGAGGTGCGTGTTTATTTTGGCGCTCGAGTTGCCTATTTGTTTTGGGTTTTTCCTTTTTGTTTAAATGTTTGATCACTGCTGGGGTCGGGATTTGTTTGTTGCAGTTTTCTGGGCCCAGTAGTATCAACAGGTGATCTGGTAAGCAAATGTTCTTTAAACTAAGCGAAGTTATGAGCTTTGTTTGATATATTGTTTGTTTGCTAATGTGTATGAATGTTCAAAAGATTAATTGAGTATATGGGTAAGTACCATTTCAGAGTGCATTGATTACCCTTGCATTGATTGCTTCAGCGTGCACAAATAGAAAATCTACAATGTAAAGTGTAAAATTGAACAAGTTCGTTAATGTGTGATTAGTTTGGCCTTGAAATATAATTATTATTATTTGTTTGTGCGAACATTTAATTAATATAGATTTTTGTATATTCAGAAGTGATTTATTTTTATATCTTTATGGTTGGTTAATTTATCACCCTTTGATTGTTTTGTAAAAGGTAATTAATAGGTATTGTGCCTGGGCCTGGAAATTTAAGTTTGTTTAATTTATGATGAGTTTAACTAAAATGTGTTAAAGTTAAAGCTTGTTTGCTTTGTTGTTTTTGTTTTCTCCTTTATTAACATATTGATTTGTTTGTTTGAACATTTGATTTACTTGATTAAATCATGCATTTGTTGAAACTTAAATGTTTAATTAAGGTTTTTTTAACCCCTGGCACCCAACCCGCTTTATTAGCCAAATACAGCTACAAGTTGTAGTAGTTTAGATTCAACAATGAATTATTTAATGTTTCTCTCACGTCTGTGTGCGCGCTGTCTGCTGCAAAGCCAATAGAAAGTAGGCAAAAGTAAAAAGCTAATGCAAAAACGCATACGATTAACAAACGACATCCAAAAGCAAAAGCAGAATCCCGGACATTATAGGAAATTTAGAAACCCAGCCAGATTCATTTAAGTGCCAAAAAGTGCATCTCTGTGGATCTGCAGAGCACTTGAGAATGTCTGTGTGAGTCCTGAAAGGTGTCGTGCACACAGAACAAAACTGGTAAACAAGAGAGGTTTTTCCACTACTTAATCGATCGCTGATGTTTGGTTATGAGGCAGACACAAAATGACGTAAAAGAATGATAATAATCTTAAAAAACATGTCCCTAAATATATTTAGGCGGCCGTTAATATACCAGGGTGGTAAAGCCTATGTGTGGGAAGCACTGGCTTTTGCAGAGGGCTGCACAAAATACCAATAAAGTATCGTTATCACGATAATAGTAATGCAATATCCATACTGCAAGCAAGTGCAATAGATTGAACTAGATTTATATGCTGTATGGGTTGTTTATTCAAATCTGCCCAAGCGGATAAGGCCTTTACAATCTTCATCCCAATCTCTCCAGTAGGTCCTGCAAAGTTAAACTAGAGCTGAAAATAAATACTTAAGCAGGGAGACGAGAGAAGAAAATGACAACAGCCAATAAGAATCAGCATTTCCACCGAGGTTTACAGCCATTCGTGGTGTTTTAAAGTCTAAATGTTTGCACCTTAACAGTTAATAATAATTAGCTGAGAAAAAATATCACCTGTTTATTTTACTATAAGCATTACATAAATTATAATCTTTATTAATTGCTGATGAATTTGAGTTTAGAGATTAAGTTGTATTGTAAGAAATACTGTTATCGTAACTCAATGTTGTACAATTCCCAGTATCAATCCCATATCATATCCCAGTATTACAGCATCAAGTATCTGGACTTTCTAATCCACCTTTTCAAAAGCCTCCTCTACTCTGATTGGTTGAATAGCCTGGGCTATCCCGTTTTGATTGGTTGACCACTTACAGCTTGTGTCAGAATAAGATCACATCCATCCATTAACATTTCGAAGTTCCACCAGGTGCAAACACATGGACTAAAAACAGTAACAATGGCGTTGGTTGTACTATATCAATTACATCCTGAGTCCTGCATGTAACAGGTTGAATTTGAAGTGCAGGAAACAGTTTCCTTGACATGTCAGCTTCAAAAGTCAAAGTGCTGCGTGTCAGGCCTAGGCATGTGCCGGTATCACATTTTCATGCTGCGATTAATTGATTGAGCTTTTATCACGGTATACGGTATTATCACGATATTGTAATTTTACTAGAGAAACAGGTAAAAAACACAAAAAACTTCAGTTTCGTCAACTTAGTAACTTTAATAACTTTTTAATTAACTAAAAGTACTTCAAACATTTAAATACAAATAAATATAAATAAAACAATACACAATATAAAAGTAAACTTGAGCAATTATATCCAAGTGAATGTGCAAAGGGAAACCGTCTTCGATCAGCAATCGTGGAATGAACTGCCAACTATTCCAGCATGTTTTATGCAGCAGATGCCTTTCCAGCCACAACCCAATATTGGAAATCACCCATACACACTCATTCACACACACTCATACACTACAGTCAATTTAGCTTATTCAATACACTTTTCACTCAGCCTATATTCAATAATAAACATAACAAAAACTGCCTGCTAATGCATGGGTAAATCTTCAAAGGGAACAGTGTTACATTTTAACCTCTTTCACCTCATCCTGCTTGCTGTTTCACTATCTAAACAATGAAAACATAATACAAGTCAAATTTGTTTCATTTTGATATTTGATTTACACTGTCTTTTGCAGAATATCAGTTTTAATAACCAATAATGGCCATTATAACAGTATAACGTACATTAAATTTAAACGATAAAGGTAAGCAATCAGTCAATGTGCAGAATCAGTGTATGTGGTTACATAAATTAATATATTAGCTTATCTTTGCACTCAGCCAAAACAGTTAACTGAGAACAAGTGATTCAAAAGACATAAGAATTGTTAGATAGAGACAACAAGATGAATTCAATATCACGTTTAACAACTATAGTGAGATGAGATCATCCAGCAGATGAACTGTCTGACATGCACTATACACACACCTGGGGTTTATGCTTACCCGCTGAACTAGTGGCTGCAGCTCTGGGCAGAGAGTGTGTGGTCACGTGATTTGTGTTTTTAGCCGTGTACTAGAATGAACAGAGAACTTTTCAGAATCGCTAAATGAAACGCCGGTGTATTTCCCACGGTTTCTCTGCGCCTCCCTTGCGTTTCTTCTCTCTGACTCTCGACTATTTTGACAAATACACACAGACGACGCACGCTCACACGGAGTCCAAAATAGGAGTTTGTGATTGGGCCAGCTCAATGTCAATACCGAAAAGAGCCAATGGGCTGTACAGTGTCTCATGGGCCGGCCCGGTCTGTCTGTCCGGGAAAAAAAGCATCTACTTTCAGAGAGTCACAGATCACAGCAGCGTCAATCAATAAGGCAGAAAAAAACGATAGGCTGCTAAGCCTTTTATGGGCCGATCAAATCATAAGACGATCAGCCCGGCCCAAAAAGTACGTCGACCCACCGGTAAAGTGCCCGGTCTGCCAGATGGCAAGTCCCCCCCTGCGTGTGAGGATTATAGCGCGGTGGCAGCGGCGCCGCGCACACAGGGCTTCTACATGTGGGGATTGTTTACATCAGAGTGCGCATCAGTTCTGCGCAGCATATACGCAGTGTTTCTTCAAGCGGTTGATGGAAAATAAGCTAAGGCGCGTTCTAAGAATATAAATTCGGATCTAATATTTTTCACGGTATTTTGAAGTGCCCGCGATAACAATATCGTGCATATTCATTACCGTGATTTATCGCATTACCGAATACCGGCACAAGCCTAGTCAGGCCACTTTCAGACACACACTTCTGAAATTTCCTTGCCTAGTTCCCATGGGGGAATCCCCAACTTCATTTTGAAGTGCATTTCACTTCAAGTGAACAAGAGAAGCTTACATGGACATACCCTTGATCCCTCAATTTTGACAGAGGGAGCTTCATTTAAGTCATAAGTCAGCCTCATATGTCCACTTCAGCACCTATATGTTCCCGAACGCAATGCGATTGTGATGTGACAACAGTGTAGTTCCCAAGTGCTCAAGGGTTTAGGACATTCCATTTAAACCCATTCAGATGCTCCACCAGGAGTGGACACTTGTGTGTAACCACTGATGTACATCCGAGGGAACGAGACGAAGGGAAGTTAATGAGTGAAGGGCATAAAAAATTTGAGGGCCATGGTGAACATTGGCTGTCTGCAAAATGGATTCATATACCTTTAAATCGTGCTATAATCAATACTACAACCAATAGCGAACATACAACCAATGCCAACAAACCAAACTGCAACAAACCATAGCCAGTTACAGCAGAAACAAAAACTGGAATTAATAAAGATTTATTCTGGAATCACCTATTTTGGGAGACCACCCAACCCACACACAAATCATGCACTCTGGTCTTTGTGCATGTGGTCTTTATAATTGTAAATTTAAATGAAATGAAGCTAAATTAAACACTACATGAAAGGAAGCACTCAAAAGCACAAAAAGAGCCACTTTAATACAATCCTTTTGCATTTTACAGGTTTTTCTAATTGTGTTTGAATAAGCAAATGAGGCATTATCAATTTACAAACAAATCTGCATAATTCCCCAAACAGAAAAGTGAACAAGATAAAGCCAGGTTCTAAATTCATGTTGACGGAGTTAAAAAGATCCAAAATCCCTTCTGTAAAACCTTTATCCCTCCTTGAGTAAATAAAGTCAAAAGGCAGAAAAACAAGAATGATGATTACATTAAGAAGCACTATAGAAAACACCTTCATGCATATGAAATAGGTTTCATGCATGGCAATGCTACTGAAGTGTATATTTATGACAAAGCAAACTATATATACACACCCACCGTCCACTTTATTATGTCCAAGTGCTCGTTAACGCAAATTTCTAATCAGCCAATCACATGGCAGCAACTCAATGCATTTAGGCATGTCGACATGGTCAAGATGATCTACTGCAGTTCAAACCGAGCATCAAAATGGGAAAGAAAGGAGATTTAAGGGATTTTGAATGTGGCATGGTTGTTGGTGCCAGACAGGCTGGTCTGAGTATTTCAGAAACTGCTGATCTGTTTGGATTTTCTCGCACAATCATCTCTAGGGTTTACAGAGAACGATCCGAAAAAGAGAAAATATCCAGTGAGCAGCAGTTCTGTGGGCGCAAATGCCTTGTTGATGCCAGAGGTCAGAGGGGAATGGCCTGACTGGTTCCAGCTGATGGGCTACAGCAGCAGAAGACCACTCCGGGTGCCACTCCTGTCAGCTAAAAACAGGAAACTGAGGCTACAATTCACACAGGCTCACCATAATTGGACAATTGAAGATTAGAAAAACGTTGCCTAGTCTGATATTTGGCATCAACAACATGAAAGCATGGATCCATCCTGCCTTGTATCAACGGCTCAGGCTGGTGGGGGTGGTGTAATGGTGTGGGGGATATTTTCTTGGCACACTTTGGGCCCATTAGTACCAATTGAGCATCGTATCAATGCCACAGCCTATCTGAGTATTGTTGCCGACCATGTCCATCCCTTTATGACCACAGTGTACTCATCTTCTGATGGCTACTTCCAGCAGGATAACGCACCATGTCAAAGCGCGAATCATCTCAGACTGGTTTCTTGAACATGACAATGAGTTCACTGTACTCAAATGGCCTCCACAGTCACCAAATCTCAATCCAATAGATGTGGGGGAACGGGAGATTCGCATCATGGATGTGCAGCTGACAAATCTGCAGCAACTGCCTGATGCTATCATGTCAATATGGAGCAAAATCTCCGAGGAATATTTCCAGAATCTGTTTAATCTATGCCACCAAGGATTAAGGCAGTTCTGAAGGCAAAAGTGGGTCTAACCAGGTACTAGTAAGGTTCAGCTAATAAAGTGGACAGTGAGAATAAAATGTAATAAAGTGCATACTGAATGTTTCTGTCCACTAGTCTAAAATTAAAATAAAATGAAACACTTCCTGTCTTGCTTGAAAGCTCTGAGTTTCCTGTCCCCCACCAGGCATGTCTCTCTCCACTAAAAAAAGATTTGACAATACATTATTATGTGTAATTAAAATGCAGTAAACCACAATCCATCTCTGCCGATACATGCCATCAAATTTCCCTGACGTTAATACCATGATTCGGTTTGTGCATTAGACAAGTCTCAGGAGAACATTTACGTGTGCAACCATCGAATTTTCAAGACTGACGAAAAAGATCAATCTATCAGCATTCAAAATAGCCACGAGTGAGGCATGCTGTTTTACAATAAGAGCTGGAGAGCTAAACAGAAGATCGTCCTCCATTTTAACATGGTACTTTGCAAGCACTCAGTGCAGAAAAAGATGGAGAAAGACCTGATGTTAATGGAAGAACAAATACACTCACTGTCTAATTACGCTGTCTGTACAGCCTCTCTGAATACCAATCTACTGGGTTTTTTTTATCCAGTCCTACAGCAGCAAGTAGACATCTTCGATCCCGTTGAGAGTGCCAGCTCACTCCACCCAAGGCATGATGGGATACGTTCATTTTTTATTTTCTCTGAAGGGACAGAGCATTTCAAATCGCCAATATCTGTTGGGGAACTAAATGCATCAGTACATCTGTAATTTCATATGGTGCAGTGAGGTAGGAGATGCATTTAGAGTGTACTGATGCTGTAAAAACCAGATGGAAGTCACATATTTACCGTTAGTTCAGTAGATAAGAGTGGCCAATCCAATTCCAGCCTGGAAATCACAGCTATAGAGTTCTGTTTTTTAGATTAAATGCACTGAATCAAATGATTTTATGACCTTTGGTGCCATTCACAGCTCTTGCACATTTATATTCTCTCACTAAAGCAGAAGGACACATAGTAATATAGTGACTGACTATAATCACACTCTCACATTTGAAAGTGAAAGCAATAATTTAGAAAGTGTGGAGAACTATTTGGAGGAATTGCTCAAAAGCCTTGTATTCTACTGCAATCCATTGTCCTCTGACTGGGGTTTATGAAAAACACACTCAGCAGCCACTTTATTAGAAGGTGCTGGAAACATTCTGAAGAGGTTTTCCATATTGACGTGACCACATCACAGTTTTCAGATTTGGCGGCTCCACATTCATGATGCAAATCTCCCATTCCAGGACATCTCAAAGGTGCTCTACACTAGGGCTGCACGATATTAGCAAAAGCTGACATTGCAACGTAAACTCACCGTCCACTTTATTAGGCACACCTGTCCTACTGCTCGTTAATGCAAATTTCCAACCAGCCAATCACATGGCAGCAAGTTGGCATGTAGACATGGTCAAGACGATCTGCTGCAGTTCAAACAGAGCATCAGAATGGACAAGAAAAGCTGATTTAAGTGACTTTTAAAGTGGTGTGGTTGCTGGTGCCAGAAAATAAAAGGAAAATATCCAGTGAGTGGCAGTTCTGTGGCCGCAAATGCCTTGATGCCAGAGGTCAGAGGAGAATGGCCAGACTGATAGAAAGCCAACAGTAACTCAAATAACCACTCGTTACAATAAAAGGTACATATGAGGTATGCAAAAGAGCATCTCTGAATTAAACAATGTATTGTTGCTGACCATGTGCATCCCTTTATGACCACAGTGTACCCATCTTCTGATGGCTACTTCCAGCACGATAACACGCCAAGTCATAAAGCGTGAATCATCTCAGACTGGTTTCTTGAACATGACGATGAGTTCACTGTACTCAAATGGCCTCCACAGTCACCAGAGCTCAATCCAATAGAGCACCTTTGGGATGTGGTGGAATGGGAGATTCGCATCATGGATGTGCAGCCGACAAATCTGCAGCAACTGAGTGATGCTCTCATGTCAATATCTCTGACCAAAATCTCAGGAATATTTCCTTGTTAAATCTATGCCACTAAGGATAAAGGCAGTTCTGAAGAGAAAAGGGGGTCCAACCAGGTAAGTAAGATGTACCAAATAAAGTGTATTTTGCAATTTGAATATAACTTCCTGAAATGATTTAAACAACTATATTTGAGAAGAATCGGAGTCTATATACATAAAATCATTGCATGAATTAATACATTAGAACCAACACATCCAAACGAAATCGACAATAATTTACTGATTTCTATAGTTCAACAGTATAGAGGCACAGCAATGAAATGAATGTAAAATAATACTGTATACAGTAGTCAACATTTGAAGTGGATCAAAACCACCATAACAATCAAAAGTTGTCCTAAAATATTCAACACCATTCTTATTTTAATAAAATGTTGACTGCTGTCTTCATTGTGTAAATAAAAGTAATTAATTATTAATTTATTAATGTAATTAAGCTACAAATTTGATAATTTCTCATGCCCAAATGGTTTAAATTAAAATGCCAACTCAACATTGCAGATACTGTGATGTTACTTTAGCACACTTTAGCACATTGCGGTATCAATGCTGTAACAAAATATTGTTCTGCCCGACTCGACACTGTAAAAATGTAAACGTTTGTTAATTTAACTTATTTTAATGAGTTAATCAGGTTTCAATAAAATTTTAGTTATATAAATGTTTAACTTAATATTTTTAGTCAGTTTGACTAATGCAAGTCGAGATGTCTAGAAAAATTCATTTGATTCAACTAAATTTAAGGCAGAGTAATTTTATATTACAATGCATTGGACTGAAATCTGTTGACTAAGGAGGCTATTTGGGTATCATTTTCAGGAAACCAGTTTACGATGATTTGAGTTGTGACTGTTATCCAGCTGTAAGCAGCCTTTACAAGATAGGTTCATTGTGGCCATAAAGGGATGGACATTGTCAGCAACAATACTCTCGCAGGTTGTGGCGTTTAAACAAAGCTCAAGTGGTACCAAGAGGCCCAAAGTGTGCTAAGAAAAATCACCAGCATCCTGAACAGTTGAAACAAGGAAACATGAATCCATGCTTTCATGTTCTATATACCAAATTCGCATCCTACCACATGGATATCACAGCAGAAATCAAAACTCAGACCAAACAACACATTTTCTAGTCTCCTATTGTTGGATTTTGATGGGATTTTGAATTGTAGCCTCACTTTCCTGTTCTCAGCTGACAAGTGTCACTAGTTACGTTTCCATTGACCCATTTAATTTGTCCTTTTGATATCTGGTGCTAGTTTCAGGACGTGACTATTCTGTTCTCTTAGACTCATTGCATGAAAATGGTGCTCTATTCAGAAATGCTTCATGCAGCATTTAAATTTTGCACATTATTTTAATTCACACTTTAAAAAAGGTACTAGAAGGCTTTTCTGCTGCTGTAGCGCATCTACTTCAAGGTTTGGCATGTTGTGCACGTTAGTGTTATCACGATACTGAATTTCAGCAACAATCGGTTTAACAGTAGCCGTTAAAATTTTAGCGATATTAAGTGCGTTCTTAAACAGCGCTGATTTGCCATTGTGTTCACATGCTCAACAGAAATGACTGTGATAGGCCACGAAGATCATCAGTTCACCAAACCTACTGCTGTTTACTGGACACTGGAGTGTTTTAAAGCCGCGATTCATCAGTGGATCGCTCGCAAGTCAGCTTATAGACAAACCAGCTGATCAACATGATTAAAATGCTCTATTGTCCCTGTATGTGTTTACACTCAAACAGCGGTGAGTTTGGTGAACTGATGACCTTCACGGCCAATCACAGTCTTTTCTGTTGAGCATGTGAACGATGTCAAATCAGCAGTGTTTAAGAACGCACTAAACAACACTCAAATGTTAGCGGGAAATGAACATTTTTAAAAATGTCAGTACTGATTGGTACCTGAATTCAGCATCATGACAACATTAGTGCATAGAGATGCTCTTCTGCAGATGTTGGTTGCAAAGAGTGGTTTACTAGCGTTTCCATCAGAATTCTCTGAATTCTGGTATTATTAAGACATTTTCAACCACAAAAATGCCATTTACTATACATTTTCTCTTTTTTTAAACCACTCTCTGTAAACCATAGAGAGTTGTGCTTGGAAAAATCCCAGTAGATCATCAGTTTCTGAAAGAAACAAGGAACCACTAACACCTCCATTAAAAAATGACTTCATTCACACACTCCTCCATTCTGATTGCGCTTGATTTGAAGACCACCAGCAGATCTTCTTGCAGATCTACATTTTGTTTCTCCAAAATCCCTATTGTAAACAGTAATTGTTTCTCAGGGGGACAAAGGGGACTTTCATCATTTACAGGCTGTAGTTGGTTATTTTATCCTGAATGTTTCTCTTATGACCAGAGGAAAAACCCCAGCCAAATTACCTACTGTTTTTTCGACAATTTACAAGATCTTGGGTGATATAATTGCAGTCGAATCCATATCTGAATTTCTAAGATCAATCCGAAAGTCATTTTGTAAATCCTTTCTGGCCACTGAAATGCACTGTACAGTCATATTCCATGGCAATTTGCATCAGAAAAGCAGCAACCACGCAAATACTTAATGAAAATTGACATTGCTGAAGTCCTGCAAAGTTTGTGTCAGTGTACTCTGTTTATCATTGACTAGCTGTCAAGAGCCATTTTTAGTGCTGTTGCAGTCCAACGTAATTGGCTGTTGTCACTACAATGATCCCGACAGAGTTTGATCAGGGTTACAGCTAAACTCTGAAGCAAAGTGGATCTCATGAGCCAGATTTGAGAATCACATATATCAGGGGTGCCCAAATTTGGGCTTGGAGGGTCTGTGTCCTGCAAAGTTTAGCTCCACTTTGCTTCAACACACCTGCCAGAGAGTTTCTAGTATATCAAGTAATGCCGTGGTCACACAAGTTTGAGCATGCAAAATTGTCATACGGCACTGCAAAAACGGGAGGATTTGACAAGATTAGACATTTAAAAAAGCAAGCGATTGGTCAATATTTTACATTTCTGTACAGAGGTCATGTTTAAATCTTTAATTGGTCTCACGTGATGCAATTTCACAGGTGAGAGTTCACCGAGCTTGAACTTTGCAACGCAGCAAACTGCGAAACTTGTTGCACGACCTTGCGTTTCGGAGCTGATGAATTCGCGTGCATTTAAATGGAAGTCTATGAGGCGAAAAGTGCAGTGTGACCACGATTATTTGATTAGGGTTGGAGCTAAACTCTCCAGGACACCGGCCCCCAAACTCGGTCCTATAGAGCCGGTGTCCTGCAAACTTTAGTTTCAGCCCCAATCAGACACACCTGGGCTAGCTAATCAAGCTCTTACTAGGCTTACTAGAAACATCCTTGCAGGTGTGTTAAGGCAAGCTGGAGCTAAAATCTGCAGGACACCGGCCCTCCAGGACTGAATTTACACGCCTCCTAAAGTAAATGATCATGTCAGACATATTTGAAGGATTGCAAACTCTGACATCCACTGCAAATGTATCTTCATCCAAAAGCATGCATTTAACCACTCTAAAGCTATGGAGATTTCTCTTTTACAGACATCACCATGATAAACTATTGCCATCTGAATAGGACTAAAGTCAAACACGCTGAGTGTGTGTGTTAAAGCCTGGAATACTTCCTAAAGTGTCCAGAACTGTTAAGTTACTACAGCTGATCAGCATATAATTAAATTCCTTTTGTCAGACATTAAAGTTAATTAAGCTATGCCTGCTGTGCCAATGTCAAGAAATGGAATTTATACAGGAGCAAAGCTTTTATTTAATTTACTGTATATATTTATTAATTTGTGTTCAATATATTACATAGCCTACTTTATACATATCTTAAATGCTTTGGAAATACTGTACACAAATATGATGTCAATAAAGCAACCTGAACTTAACCTCCTAGGGCTTGAGTGTCCACAAACGTGAACAGCACATTTTAGCTCTTAAGTGGCTATTTAAAATACTTTGTATGTCTGTAACAAAATATAAAACATTCAGTGTCATCCTGCAATGGTTTAGCAGCATATGAAATGTCACAAACCCTATTTTTAACTGTCCAAAATTGGGAAAAAATAGTTTTTACTCTCTGATAGTCAAAGCAAAAAAAGTTCTATGTTAAATATGCATTTAAAAAATTCAGGAAAAAGATTATGTAAATTCGGACCACGAGTCCACATATATGGACATCATTTTTCTCTAAAAGTACATCATATCAAAAGATGATACTTAGAATTTTATTCTAACTAGGTTCCAATAAGCCCAAATAGCAAAGAGAAATAAAAAATGCATGTAAAAAACACCTTGGGCCTCAAGAGGTTGTAAAGCAATTAAACAGTTAAAAATAAAAAAAATGTCTTTGTCGCATGTAGTTGACGATATATGTGCTGTGGGTAAAAGTCTTTCAATCTGGCTACCAACGCAAGTATATTTTAAACCTGAGGGAAGCACTGTAGACCTGCACGATTAATCATAAAAAGATCGCACTTGCATAGGCTGTGAATAAACAGGTAATAAAATTGTAAACAACACTTATTTTGTGGCACAGAGTGATCGTTTAAGAAGCCACGCGGGAAGTATGAACCGCACAGAGAAAATAAAACCATGCGCACATCATTTAAACAATCATATTGGATTTTATAGTAATTATTGCGACAAGCGTTTCAATACGTTTTTCTTTCATAGTGAACACAGTGTTGTGTATGAAAATAAATGTTTAACAGGGTCAGTGTAACTACTCTAGCCTGTATAATGTTGAATTTAATGCAGGAGGGAATCTGATAATGACAAATGTCTGATTTTACCAGTAGAAACACTGGTCTAACAATGTTGTCAATGACAGATTGCAAGCATATATCTCAAACATAATAACTCAACATCAGAATTATAAATAGTTGTATTCTAAAATGATAATAATAGCCGACTTTAACCTTTATTTTACATCTACAGAATCGTGAGAAAATCGTTATCTTTATTTAAAGCAAAAAATATTTATATAAAAATAATGACTCATTTTAGCCAGAATCATGCAGTTCTAGCGTACATTCAATAAAACAAAAACTAGTAATGAGTACACGTATATATAAGCACAGAACACCAACTGGAACGCCTCATGCTGATTGGTCAGTCACAAAGAGCCTCATAACAAGGTATAATCCAGTTGGATCAATTATAAGTTGCACTAGGAGTCATTAATGCAGCCCGCAAAGACACCAGAATCATTAAGTGCAATCGTAATCATTAAATTCCTTACGATTCCCCTCTCATAGCCTGAAGCCACATGGAACAAATTTGCCATCATTTACCACAACATCCATAAAACAGTGTGCTGGAGGCAATATTACGTACAATTCTCGGGGTACAAGTAACACGACAAGCCCAAATGACCTGACAGAGCTCGCCACATCCCAGTAGTTAAGATATATGAAGCATTTCACAGTTGAATTAATTATGGATGGCCTTCCTTGTAAACAAAGTTACAACCTTTGTCTGGCTTTAAAACCTTATGGTCAGACATACGGCGGGCGTCCACAGCAGCTCATTTCCACATGAGCTGGAGGCTCTATATGTTGTTTTCCAAAGCTTATTGTTGCCTCTTTGAGGGTTTGTAACAGGCTTTAAGGTCAGCGGGAGGAAAAAAAAAAACGAGGTAAAGTCAATATTCTCTGAGCTGAGTCCTGCCAATCTGATCATTGAGTCCAAGCGTCGTGCTGGAGGAATTGTGAAAAAAGCCGTTCCCTTAAATCATTCAGGAGGGAAGTCACACACCTGCTTCCACAAATGAATTGAGCTGTGCTTGGTTGGGCAATACAGTCGGAGCCCGCTGTGGCAAAAAAAAACCAAAACAAAGCCGACGGCAAAGACGACGGCGTAAACAGAAGCGCTGTGAAACGCTCAATACGCCCAACAGACGTGAGGGAATTCCAATGCCACTAATTGCTTGAGCAGTTGTAACGCATAAAAGAACAGGAAACAGCAGCATCCAATTTCCTGTTGTTCCAATCTTGGGGTCTGAATCATCGCTCATTTGATTCAAAGCAATTAACGGCTGATTAAACGACTAAACATGCCGTTTCAGAATGTTCCACTCCTCGGTGATGTTAATTGTTTTACTGGTGGTGTTTGTTTCTTGCGGTTCAACGCAGCTCGGTGTTGTAAATGCAGTGCTTTTCTATTTGGTGTAGAAAGTTAAGATGAAAGATAATTGCTTGTTTATTTCAAAACAAAAAAGGCAGATTGCTTCATATTTAAAAGTAAATATAATTTTTTATTTCTGTAATGAAATATTTTTTGAAGGGGGACATGTTAGTCAGAGAAATAATAAAGGATTGATAATGAAAAAAAAACAATACAGTTTGTTATATCAATTAGATTTATGAAAAGTCAATTAAATTATAACTGATATTTACTTTAAACCATCCATCTAATGTAATAAATTATTTAAATGAACTAAATTTAAATTAACTCAAGAATCATGCCTTATAAAAACATTCATACTTGTTTATATGATCAGAAAACTTCTATTAAAAGTATTACTTTAACAAATATTTTAATCTAAATTAAATTAAATATTAACAAACAACAGTTGTTATATAAAGTGATAAAGCTTTTGTTATGTATGTGTGTGTTTATTATAGAGCTGCACGACACTGAAAAAAATATGCAATAGTCAAAATTGTGACAAGATTTTTTCCTACGATTTCCCAAGAAAAAAGCTAAATGTTATTTGCTATGTTTTTAAATTATTCATTTAATGACATTTTAATGACATTCAATTAATATTTAAAAGATATTTTTCAGATCTAATTAATTCCAATTCAGATTAGAAAAACAAAAAAACTGCGTCAAGGGTCAACATTCAGTCTTTAAAACACCAATGAGTGAAATCCTCCGCAGATATTCTTACTCTGATTGGCTGCTGTTCATTTTCCTCTCCTGTAATTCTATTTACTACTATTACTATAACATATTATACAATACTATTATCGCAATAACAATAATTTTGCAATATATTGTGCAGCCCTAGTATATTCAAATAAGTAATTTATCACACTTTTGTGATACGATACATATATTGCATATACTATTATCATGATAGCGATCATTCTGATATACATTGTGCAGCCCTAGCATGTTCAAACAAATGTAAATCACACATCTGTGATACGATACATATATTGCATATGCTATTACCGCGCTAACAATAATTTTGCAATATATTGTGCAGCCCTAGTATATTCAAATAAATGTAATTTATCATGCATCTGTGATACGATACTATTATCATGATAACGATAATTTTGCAATATATTGTGCAGCCCTAGCATACTCAAATGTAATTTACCATACGTCTGATACGATACAGATTGCATATATCATTATCTTGATAACCATAATTTTGCAATATATTATGCAGCCCTAGCATATTTAAACAAATGTAATTTCTCAAACATCTGAGAAACGATACAATCGCAATAACGATAATGTACTAATATATTGTGCAGCCCTAGTAAATCAAAATGTAATTTATCACACGTCTTCAATACAATATACATATTGCCTATACTATTATCACAATAAAGATAATGTAGCAATATATTGTGCAGCCCTAGTATATTCAAACAATCGTAATTTATCAAAGATCTGCGATACGATACAAATTTTGCATATACCATTATCACGATAATGATATTTTTCCAATATATTGTGCAACCCTAGTATATTCAAAGTCATACCACACGTCTGTGATGCGATAAATATATTGCATATACTATTATCGCAACAGTAAAAACTCTGCTATATATTGTGCAGCCCTAGCATATTCAAACAAATGTAATTACATGTCTGAGATACGATACATATATTGCATATTATCACGATAACTATAATTTTGCAATATATTCTGCAGCCCTAGCATAATCAAACAAATGTAATCACACATCTGCGATAATGTGGCAATATATTGTGCAGCCCTAGCATATTCAAATGTAATTTATCACACATCTCCAATACGATACATATATTGCATATACTATTTTAGCAATATATTGAGCAGCCCTATTATATTTCAAAAAAAATTATTCATAACATGTCTGCGATATGATACAAATATTGCATATACCATTTTCCAATATATTGTGCAGCACTATTATATTCAAATAAAATGTATTTTATCACGCATATGAAATGCGTATATATAACATTATGGCAATAACTATAATTTTGCAATATATTGTGCAGCCCTAGCATATTTAAAACTAATGCAATTTATCAAACATCTGCGATATGATACTATTGGGAAAACAATAATTTTGCAATATATTGTGCAGCCCTAGCATATTCAAAACTAATGTAATTGGTCAAACATCTGCGATATGATACTATCGGGAAAACGATAATTCTGCAATATATTGTGCAGCCCTAGCATATTCAAAACTAATGTAATTGGTCAAACATCTGCGATATGATACTATCAGGATAACGATAATTTTGCAATATATTGTGCTGCCCTAGCATATTCAAAACTAATGCAATTTATCAAACATCTGCGATATGATACTATTGGGAAAACAATAATTTTGCAATATATTGTGCAGCTCCAGCATATTCAAAACTAATGTAATTGGTCAAACATCTGCGATATGATACTATCGGGAAAACGATAATTCTGCAATATATTGTGCAGCCCTAGCATATTCAAAACTAATGTAATTGGTCAAACATCTGCGATATGATACTATCAGGATAACGATAATTTTGCAATATATTGTGCAGCCCTAGCATATTCAAAACTAATGCAATTTATCAAACATCTGCGATACGATACTATCGGGATAACGATAATTTTGCAATATATTGTGCAGCTCCAGCATATTCAAAACTAATGTAATTTATCAAACATCTGCGATACGATACTATCGGGATAACGATAATTTTGCAATATATTGTGCAGCCTTAGCATATTCAAAACTAATGTAATTTATCAAACATCTGCGATACGATACCATCGGGATAACGATAATTTTGCAATATATTGTGCAGCCCTATCATATTCAAAACTAATGTAATTTATCAAACATCTGCGATACGATACTATCGGGATAACGATAATTTTGCAATATATTGTGCAGCTCCAGCATATTCAAAACTAATGTAATTTATCAAACATCTGCGATACGATACCATCGGGATAAAGATAATTTTGCAATATATTGTGCAGCCCTAGCATATTCGAAACTAATGTAATTTATCAAACATCTGCGATACGATACTATCGGGATAACGATAATTTTGCAATATATTGTGCAGCTCCAGCATATTCAAAACTAATGTAATTTATCAAACATCTGCGATACGATACTATCGGGATAACGATAATTTTGCAATATATTGTGCAGCTCCAGCATATTCAAAACTAATGTAATTTATCAAACATCTGCGATACGATACTATTGGGATAACGATATTTTGCAATATATTGTTCAGCCCTAGCATATTCAAAACTAATGTAATTTATCAAACATCTGCGATACGATACTATCGGGATAACGATAATTTTGCAATATATTGTGCAGCCCTAGCATATTCGAAACTAATGTAATTTATCAAACATCTGCGATACGATACTATCGGGATAACGATAATTTTCCAATATATTGTGCAGCTCCAGCATATTCAAAACTAATGTAATTTATCAAACATCTGCGATACGATACTATCGGGATAACGATAATTTTGCAATATATTGTGCAGCTCTAGCATACTCAAACAAATGTAATTATCACAAGTCTGCGATATGATACAAATATTCCATACACCATTATCACAATAACGATAATTTTGTAATATATTGGGCAGCCCTAGCATTTTCAAATATTGAATTTCCTTTGAAATACAGTAAATTAACATCATACACACATTTACAGTCTAAAAATATGAAATGGTTACCAATAAAAGGACATGGGGCGAAATGAAATTAAAATAAATAAGTGAATAACTAAAGTAATTGAGTAAACAAACAAGTAAAAAAAGAAATAGTGTGACCATGGAAAGTAGGCCTAAAATTGAGGCTAAATGGCTATTAGCAAATAAAACCAAGTGCTAGTGCGGCCTTTCTGACATAATCATAAAACAAAAGATCATTTGAGGTCCACACACATTGACACAGTTTAAACGTTCATACTCCTTTTTATGCAAACCCCATCTCATAACCACCAGCGTAGAGCAACAGCGACGCCACAATGAACTGATCTCTCCTGTACCCCATCCATCAGACGAGCCGTCAGCGCAGACCGAAAAGGGGGACGGTGCTTTTCTTTTCCTTCTTTTTTTTTTTTTGTAGCACAGGTTCAAAGTGGCAGCGCACACCCCCAGCTCTCCTCCTCCATCAGCTGGGTGACAATAACAGAATAGCTAATGAGAGCATGCAGCAGCGTTGAGCTTTGACTGCCGCACGCCGCCATCAAAGCAGCACAACACAGCCTCAACACTCCATCTAATGATCCCCCGTCAACTCGGGAGAATTGCACGCTTGCCAGTTCTGTTCCTGATAGGAGTTTTGGTTTAGCATTGACTATAGCATTCTCTCTGTGGCAGACCGCGACTGTTCGTGGGCTTTCTTTGCTTTTTAAACAAGCATGGGACGGTATCAAATCTTATAATCGCTAGGGCTTTTATCATGATGTAGGATTTTGTGAAATTGGCATACGCTGAAATATTAACAGGTTACTGCTGGGCTATTATGCAAAAGACTAAGCTCCATCTGAAATGAGCATTTTTCTCAGCTTTCTTTGTTTGTCTTCAGTTAATTCACTTTAAAGACCATGAAAGAACTTATTGAACCTACACACAGGAGCCTGATACAAATGCTCATTTGAAAGAAAATTTCAGACAAGAGGTTTTTGCATCTGAACTAGGGCTGAACATGATCGCAACAAGTATAACGACAATAGTCACATCACAGGATCTGCAATGTGGAGTCTGGATTATATTAGTCCATGTACACAGATCAGAACACATCAATATTGTGGAGTCATTTCAGTTTAACGATAATAAATCAAGGGTCTATCATTTGCATGTTATCAGTGAGCATTAAGTGAATTTAAAAGCATTTAGGCACAAGGAACTATTACATTATGTAGCTTTATCAAAGATTATTATTATTTAATTATTTATACAATGAAGACTGTACAACTACTGTACATTTGATTATTTCTGTACCTGAATAGCGTTTATTTATATCATTAGTTATCTTGTGGTGCATGATGGGATAGCCTAGCATCCATCAGATGCGCACTTCAGAATCTCACCGGAAGTAGAAGGTCACTCGGGTACTTCTCGCCTACCGTTTTCAGTTCCTATGAATTCAGACATACTACTCAGCTCAGCTCAGCTCAGTTAGCGTACTATATAGTATGGCTGTGCAATTAATCGAAAACTCAGTTTCAATTTTGGCTTCTAACGAATATGAAAAAACATTAATGGAGATAAATGATTATTGCATCATATACTGCCCCCTTTCCAGTTGTACACATTTGTTCCTCTGCAAAGCTCAGTTTCACGTGAAAATGACTAAAGCATGTACTGTAATGTAACTTTTGCAGCACAGGATGCGCATCGTTCATTGATGTACATCGAATCATTCATGTTTTTAAAAGCGTGAATAAGACCACATGCTGCTGTGTGTGTGCGTGCGCACTCAGCCTCAGAGACAAGCAGAGCACACACATCTAAAATCATCTTAATGTAAGAGCTTTAATGGTCAAATTTGTCAAAATGCGGTGTTTAGTGATTATTCATATTAACCCTCATTTGTGTAATAAACATACGAGTAGAGAATCAAAAGACATGTGAAAGAGAAACCATTAAACAGAACCGTACTGCTCTTAAAGTGACAGCGCGCAATATTCCTGCTGCCGACTGTTTATCAAAAATCCCTCACTCCTCGACTGAAGGACTGCTGTAGCTATAATTAAAGATTTTTTCTTACAGTGAAGATGCTTAAAGCACACTTTGTATCATATTTTTATTCTATTGTATTTATTTCCCTTTTCTTATTTACAGGTAGGAAAATAACTGTGAATACATACACACATATATATATATATATATATATATATTCAGTTGAATACAAGCATTCAGATTAAAGTGCGATTCAAAGGCTTAATTAGGGTAATTAGGCAAGTGATTGTATAACAGTGGTTTCATCTGCATACAATCAAAAAATATATTGCTTAAGGGGCTAATATTATTGACCTTAAAATAGGTTTCAAAACATTTAAAGCTGCTTTTATTCTAGTCAAAATAAAACAAAATCAGCCTTTCTCAGGAAGAAAAAACATTATAGGAAATACTGTGAAAAATTCCTCTGTTAAACATCATTTGTTAAATATTTATACTGATAATCGTTCTGAATAATTGCGATTACGATTATGACCAAAATAATCTTGATTTTTCCCCATAATCGAGCAGCCCTACTATATAGTTTGGAAGTATGTGATTTCTGATGCAGCCATTGTGTTCAAAGCGGAAAAGTTCTTGTTTTTTACCCAGACATTTAAAAAGAATATATGTTAGAGCAGTAATCACAATACTGTGAAACCTTGATATTTTTATCCAAGGTTATCATACCGTCAGAATCTTACACCGGCCCATCCCTAATTCAATATAATCTTTACATTTTTATTTTCTATGTGAATTTATGATTTGAGATTTTACTGCAAGTGTCACATTCATAACACTGGAATTGCGAGTACACAAGTAGTTTAGTCAATACAGAGTAAAATAAAGGTTTATTACAAATAAAACCTAATTTTAGTACGCCAAATCTCTGACAATGCAGTTCATCTCATCTGCATTTTCAGAAGAGCCAAGGACATGCAAAAAAAAGTGACACAGGGTGTCAATAATTCCATCTAAAGTCATTGATTTTAATTTAAGAAGAGCAGATGAGATTTGAGAACTCCAGTTGAGAGGAAAATCATCAGAAACTATCAATTTGAATATTGCACTTCAATCTGTTCCCCTCACTAACTTGTTTTACGGCTTAAGAAAACCTAAAACACAGCAGAACAAATGAAAAATACTGTATTTCTTTGGAGAACTTGGCAGAGTGGATGATCTAAAAGAACAGCTCTGCCCTATCTGCCCAATATCTCCCTTCACTAAAACACTAGAAATGATGACAGATTTTGAAAAATTTAGGCCAGACCAAAATAAATGCTTATTGGAAAGATGTAAGCGACTGTCCTATCAAGGTCAATCCATGTCCGAAATGCAGCCAGATAATGACAGAAAGGCTTTCTTCTTGAGACAACTTCGCCCTCTTTTGGCAGTGATAAATAATGCAGCGTGTTTCCACATCGGTTCTGCATCAACCACAAACACAGACAAGCTCTTTAATTAAACAAACACTTCAGTCCTGCTGCAGGAGATTAACCACAGGCCGTCCCCATGCCTTACTGGGACGATAATTGGAGAGTTTAGTCCAAACTTCAGCCTTTATCTAAAGGAAATCATTGGTCCGTATAAAAACAGCACAAGCTAAAAGCACAGAATGACTTTAAAAAAAACAACAATTCCAGGAAAACAGCGCACAGCATCTAAAGCCAAGTGAAAATGAGGCCAGCAGGAGCAGACTTACAGAAATAAATGAGAAAACAGCCACTGCAGCTAAAGACATGAAAGAAGCCGTGAAAGTGCATTAAAGAAACTCTTGCATGGTGAAAGAGACTTGAAGAAACCAACAGTAATTCTGAAAAATGTTGGTTTTAGCAAGTTCTGCAGCTTTTAAAAGCTTACATTATAACTCTGAAGTCATACACCGACTGCACTAGAGCTAATATGGCTCGTTTCCACGGACTGGTACGGTTTGGTACGGGTCACCTTTATCAGGCTTGCGTTTCCACTAACAAGGGCACCCTTTTGGTGGGCGTGGTGTACAACAGAAAGTTTCAGTCGACGTCATTCTCGCTCGAGGAAATGTCTACAATAAAGCTGTACAGGTCACTTACATATCATATGAGAAGCACTTCTCATAAAACAGATGCTTTACTCACATAAATACTCGTGTAAAAATGTTTATTACTAACCTTTCTATGAACATGAGTTGATTATAACTGCAGATCAAAGACAGTGCGAAACAGCCTACTGTAACGTCTGTAATTATATTAAATAAATGAACATATATAAACACATACAGCCCCTTACAGTCTCCGATATGTTATCAACTACAGAAGAACTACATATAGCAGACATTTCGTCCGTATTTAGGTTCAAAAACAACAATATATAGCCTACAGTCAGTGAAAACCTCTCATCTGTGTCTGTAATCTTCAGCAGCACATGTAGCCTCTGTTAGAAAACAATTCCATTATTCTGAGTTCATATTAGTCTAAAAGGTGATAATAACAATAATAGTTAAACAAGGCATTTGTTCACGTTTGCTGAAAAAATAATGTGCTCCTTTTTTCCGGCTTCTCCTTTGTTTTTTTACGCGCTTCACTCTCGCGCTTGTAGGTGTCTGACAGGATGGGGTTTCAAAAGCACGTCAATAATCAAGCGCACGTTATTATCATCAGCTCAAGAAGTTTGTTATTTTAGATATAATGTTAGACGCGCGGCGAGCGCAAGGAAGAAAGCGAAACCGCTCGCGCCTCAGACTGCCTCGTAAAAAAACTATGGGGCACAGGGTAAATCTGCTCTACTCCATGGCTTTGTGGCTGTTAATCAAGACGACGACAAGGTTTGTTTGAGCCCGGGTCGACCATGGCTCGTTATTATATGTATAAATAATTCCGCTGTAATCTCTCGGCTGTGCGTGTATTTTAAATATGGCGGATTTTTTGTTTTCATTCTGGCTTGTTGCGTAAGCGAATGACGTATCTCTGTAAACTAATAGCGTTCAGCTGCGCGTGTGGCTCCGCCTTTTGGTACCCTTTCTCGTGTTTGTTACCCTTTCGAAAGGGTGCCGAAAAAGTGGTACGGTACGGTACACTTTTTGACAGTGGAAACGGCTTTAAAAGCGTACCAAAAAAAAACGTACCGTACCACTCAGTGGAAACGGGCCTATAGTGTTCATAAAACATATTAGAGTTGCACAATATTGAAAAAATCTGACACTATAATATCTTATTTTTCTGCTAAATATATTGCGATACTCTGCATCTGTAAAATTTCACAAAAAAATTGAAGGGTAGTATTTGGAAAGAAATTAGTCACACTTTATTTAAAGGTCACATCCTCGCTAATAGCAAACCTTTCAATATAAATTTTGCTACAATAAACTCCTGATTTTCTCCTTATTAATGGATAACAAGGTAATTCAGGTATTGGGATAGGATGTAGAAAAAGATCATGTAGAATATGTAGTTTATAAGTACTAATAAGCAGCCAGTTGGGATTATTCTGTAGGGTAGTGAATCATACATAAAAATTAATAAAGCATTGATGAATGCAATAAAGCCAAGATAAAAGTGAAATAAACAGTGCATGTATTATGCTTTTGTATATGTAAAAATTACACTGCAAAGTCAACATCGAATATCTCTGTGATGTGACTGTTGCAGATGCACACATTGTGATATCAATGCTGAAACGATGTATTGTGTAGCCCTACAACAAATTAAACAATTAGGGCAGACTCATAAACTGAGACTAACTAAACAACTACACGCATAAAATCAGTGTCAAAGTCAGTGATGGTCCTATTACTAATGCAAAGTACTGAATCCAGGGTTTTTACAGCTTTTCCAAAATGGACTATCCATGTGCGTTTTCAAATTTTTTGTTACATATTTACACATACATATACTAGGGCTGCACAATATATAGTTTTAGCACTGATATCACAATAGTTCCATTGAAATATATGGAATGTTGAGTCTGAACTACTACCTGACAAAAGACTTGACTATCCAAGTTTTAGGAACAACAAATAATAACTTGACTTCTAGTTGATCATTTGGTATCAGAAGTGGCTTATATGAAAGGCAAAGACCTCTAGATTACACTTATTTTACCTAAATAAAATATGATCATGCCTTGATTTTTAATTATCTAATTAGGACAGTAAGGTCTGACTTAGACAAACGTCTTGTCACTGAACAGAAATAATATCCAGTATAGAATATAAAGTCATGGTGCAGTGGAAACAGAATGAATATAGTGTATGACTCCCATGAGCTTGGAGGACTGCATCCATACATCTCTGCAATGACTCAAATCACTTATTAATAAAGTCATCTGGAATGGCAAAGAAAGCGTTCTTGCAGGACTCCCAGAGTTCATCAAGATTCTTTGGATTCATCTTCAATGCCTCCTCCATCTTACCCCAGACATACTCAATAAAGTTCATGTCTGATACCTGCGCTGGCCAAAGCTAGAGCACGATGACCTTCTTTGCTTTCAGGAACTTTGATGTGGAGGCTGAAGTATGAGAAAGAGCGCTATCCTGCTGAAGAATTTGCCCTCTCCTGTGGTAATGTTATTCATTCTTAGTTCATCATACATTAACTACATGAAACCTTATTGTAAAGAGTGACCAAATGATTTCTGAAGTAAATGGCTGAGAAAGAATGGCTGACTGCTTTACATCACTGACATAAAATTAAAATAAGCAAGTAAACAGTCAAAAGATGTAAAATACTTGTGAAAAAGCTCAAAACAAAGTTCTTTTAAAAAACCTATTATTGAATTAAATTATTGGACTAGAATTGTTTATTTAAACTCACAAAATGTACACTCATTATGTTTCAGATTACTTTCACTCCTGGCTGTACCAGTACCAATTTTGGACAGTTGAATAAATCTGGCAAGTTCTTGGCCTGTGGATTCTCCTGTTTCTCAGTGGGTGTATTTAGGGGAATGTTCCAATGTTTTAATGACCAGTAATTTAATTATTTTCTTGGCCATATTAATAAACATTGTGCATTGTAATACCCCCTTCTTTTTATTCTTCTTCTGTATTTGGTGCCACTTAAATTTTTACTTTGTGTATTTACACAACAACAGGTATTTTCAATAGGTAATCAGAAAAATGCATTACTATTTTATAATTTAGAACACAGTATTATACTGTAGGATTACAGTTCACTGCTGGAAACCCTGCTGCCAGTATTTTACCCTTAAATTACAGATGGGCCATAATTTGGAAAACGTTAATGAACTGTAGGATTACGGTTCACTGCTGGAAACACCGCTGCCAGTATTTTACCGTTAAATTACAAGAAAAATTTTACAGTGGCTTTAACATGGCTATATTAGAATATTATATATTTGTCCGACTTTCATAAGTCTATGTTCTAAAATTAAATAGCTTCCTACATACAGCAACATAAAATCATAGTTGCCAACCTAATAGAATTAAACAAGACTCCAAACACAAGTGTGTTGGTGATATTATGGTAAATTGACAAAAGAAATACAGCATACACTCAAATAAACGATGTTTGCTGTTTGTTCAAACTGCTTAAGATGAGCCAAAACACAGTTCGTGAATATTTTGAGAACGGTTTTATCTTCAATCCACTTAAATTTGTAAAAACTACTAAGTTAATTTAATTCCTTCATGATGTCCCTACGTAACTGGACAGTGAGGACCCCAGCACGTCTCACAGTGTACAACAATAGTAACTTCGAGACCTTTGTAAAACTCAAACGCCACGTTATATACACCAGTACACATTCTGAGAGATTGTGCGTTCAAAACGTTTGTAGTATGATAATACATTTCCACTAAGCCAACAACACAAAAACACGTTGTTAATAATAATAAGGTACTTTCTCTTCCTGGTGACCGGTGAACGCTGAGCTCCCCCTAACGATACCGACAGACCGCTGAACAAACACGCCACTCTCTGAAAAACTACCGCTTTGTTTTTCACGAAAATCACTCGGTAACAAAGTTTACTCACCAGCCCATCGACCTGGATCTGTTTGACTGGGAAATCCAGCGGGTTTGAGCCTGAAGCGGCGGACTCTTTGCGGCTGGCCATTTTCAGATGAAGAGGAATCGGAACCAAGCACGTGTAAGAAAGTTATTCCGGAGAGAAGCGAGCACTTCCTGTGTGAAAGTAAAAAAAAGTACGTGTCAAAATAAGAGTCCTGATATAGAGAGTATATGTACAGTGTTTTTCAGCCAATTATAAACTTCCGGTAAAAGGTTTCTGTGGCTATTTTATATTTTATAAGGTTCCTTTTACGGCGTCGACATCGTAATGTTATTAAAATAAAACAATTTAAATGAACTTAAGCATTCATTTAGTGGTTCAAGCATAAAACGAGATGAAAGACCACTAGCGCCGTCAGTACCAGCAAACCAGCACATAAAATACTGGGTTGTTGCTAGATCGGATATGGCTGCGGCCGGAAGTTAACGAGAATTATTTATATTATTTATTAAATTTTCCATTTGTTGTATTTTATTAACGTCTAACACCACCTCAACCCTAAACCCAAACGTCACAGTAACGTAAAACAGTAGTTGTCCCGAGTATTAATTATGCTATCTATTAAATTACCCAATACATTGTTTTTTAGGTGCACGCGCAAACTGAAGAGCGGGGTGAAGGTGAGTGGGAGATGGGTCTGAAATACGGGAGACTCCCGGGAAAAACAGGAGTGTTGGCAGGTATGACCCCAACCCTAAAACCAACCGTTACAGTACTGAGAAAATATTAATTATTGTTATACAGTGTCATAAAAAATGCTGCTATACTAATGTGCCTATCGCACTTTGGGCCCTCCGTGTATCCGATCCTGACTTGACCAAAATACTGGGGTAAAATAAATGTTCACATTTTAAAGAGATGGCAGGGAAATATAATATAGATACTATTAACAAAACTTTGGAGCAAAATTTCTTTATTAATTTAATGATAATACATGGGAAGTACTATGTACACAAACAAAAACGGTCAAATGATAAGCCTAATATTTATTTGTTTAAAATTGATCATTAGCATTATATCGAAACCCTAAAAGACACATAGGATAAAAAATAAGAAAAAGCTATAAGGATGTATGCAATTTTGGAATCCTTTTTTTAATGCGTATTTTTTATCATTTCCATATCCCCTGTAATTTTATTGAATCGTTTTTTGTTCTCTACTGATTTGTTCCTTTGATGTAGAAAAAAAATGTAAGCATTATATTCCTCATCTTTTTGTATGTTATTGTTCTTGTTATGCTATTAAAAAGCAGTGTATTTTAGTTCTGGTTTACCTTTGAATGAATGGGAGACTTCTCTGGAAAATCTACAAATAAAAGTATTGACATTGCACGATCTGATATAAGACTATTATTGGTGTTGGACATGTGTCCAAATGTTTCTCTTTCAATACTAAACTGCTTCCTGAGTTGATTTTTTTAAGTTCTGAAGAATAGGAATAAACTATTGTTTATCGAGGAAAGCATATGTTTGCAACTTTTTCACTTATTAATTCAGTTTATTTCCTTAATAATGGATTTATTTTTACTTTAATGCTGCTCTGAATATAAATGTATATTATCTGTTATATGTAAATGTTCCAGCATGACTACAATTCTTTATTAAATCTTCTTTTATTACCTCACCTGGTGTGTCTATAAATGCTACCAGTTTCATTATTTAACATTTACTGATCTATTAATGTTTTGTTCAGTTTCTCCATTTGAATAAATAAATGTTGTCCTACTGCCACCTTTTGAGTGGATTTAATTTGATATCTGTACTACCTTTTAATTAATAATGTTAAAAATAAATTAATAATCTAAATAGTACTGACTTATAATGCAGTCTTCTTGGTGTTTTTTTTTTTTTTGCAATTGTATATTTTTATAATGATTTCGTTTGATTATTAAGTGTCACATACAACATTGTTATTCTCTTTCATTTCATTTGAATATTAAATAGACAGAAATGTTTTATGTTCATGAATAAAATACCTATATAAAAATAAAATGTCAGAAAACTGAGAATGTGGATAATATGAATGTGTTTATCAATCAGCTGTCCACAGTAAACTCCCACAGTTTTATTTATTACTTATTCATCAGTACACAAAAAATAATACAAATAAATCTGACAAAAAATATGCAGCACCCGTGTCAACATCTAGAATCTTTATTTGACAAATCCATGGCAACTCAGTGGCGCAGTTGGTCGTGCTGTCACTGGGTCAGTTGGCGTATCTGTGTGGAGTTTGCATGTTCTCCCTGCGCTCGCGTGGGTTTCCTCCGGGTGCTCCGGTTTCCCCCACAGTCAAAGACATGCAGTACAGGTGAATTGGGAAGGCTAAATTGTCCATAGTGTATGAGTGTGAGTGAGTGTATATGGATGTTTCCCAGAGATGGGTTGCGGCTGGAAGGGCATCCGCTGCGTAAAACATATGCTGGATAAGTTGGCGGTTCATTCCGCTGTGGCGACCCCAGATTAATAAAGGGACTAAGCTGAAAATAAAATGATTGAATGAATGACAAGTCCATATCAACTTCATCTGCAGTAAAGACAGCAACACAAAGCAATACACATGTTTAAAGTTCCATTGTCTTGGTTCAAGCAGAAATCTGGATGATCTGCAAGTTTGTTTTAGATGTCGGACGTCTCAGCTTGAATGCAGACAACAGAAAACAGCCGTAGTCACAGTCTAACCGTATCTGTAGTAAATATACAGCTGACTGGGTGAGTTCTCTGTGGGGAGTTCTGTGTAGGCGGATTAACGATACACTGCGTGGAGTGAAACCGGACATCGTGTGACGTCACGTGAAAAGGCTCTATTAAAGTTTCCTTCTGCACCAAAGTGTTTTGTTTTTTAATTTCCAGGTGCTGCAGGTTGTAATGTCCTGAATTTTGCTTGACAATCTTGAGCCAATTGTGATGGAGTGTTTTGGTTCAATGTAGAATTTCGCCAACCAGAACAGAGCCCGGGAGACCAGAGTGAGTGCTCTGACTTGGGTCCCCCTTCTGCATCAAAGTAATACCATCCGCTAGGGTTTTTCAGCCAATGATAAATTTCTGGTGAAAGCTTACTGTGATTATTTTCGATTTCATAAGGTACCTTTTACGGCATCGATATTGTAATGTAATTATCATACATAATCACAGACCTTAAACAAACCCTGATAGCAAAAGACTCCAGGGCGGATCCGCCCTCAAGCCGCCAGCTCCGCTATGCTGTCAGAATCAGTTTGGCTATTCGCAAACAATATGCCCCGCCTCCGAACGGCGGACTGTCAGTTCGTGGGCTCGCAACAGACCCTGGGCGGATGCGCTGAACTAACGCGCCCATTTCAACGGTCGCGGTCACAGAGTGTAGTCGCCAGAATGAAGTAGCAGGAGCCCGCAGATCGGAAAACGGTAAATATGTTTTATCTGTGCACTCATGTAATCATTATTGCTTTGTTTGATATTTTTTTTATCCTGAAATGATTGATATTTCAAAATTACGCCAAGATAAGCTAAAGTTAGCTGTTCATTTGTATTTAGCATATCGCTACATTTGAGTAACATTAAAAATAGCTTTGGTAAATAACTTTGAGTAACGTTAAAGCTATTAGGACGGGATTTATTAGTGTGGGGGAGATTGAATTACCTATTTGGTTTTTAATGCAGTAGTGAGCGCCTATTTTATCGTAATTTATCACCCCTTTCCTGCAAAATAGCGAGACAAGGCCTAACGCAGGGCTATTCAATTGGCGGCGCGCGGGCCGAATTTATAACTTACACCAAGGCTAACACGCACACGCACTGGTTTAACTATAATATCTATTATAGTTGCCTCCCTAATTGTTACGCAGTTTAAAACACAACATAAGAATGTGTCTGAATGTAGAATAATCCCACTTATACACTGCTTTTGTTGTGCTTTAAAATAAAATATTTGAATATGTTTGTAAAAAAAGCATATTGTACAATGCACTGATATTATTAAGTTTTAAAATACAACATATTAACATTTTAATGTAGAAAAAGCCAATGTGAGTGTCTTAAGTAGCTGAAATACAGCATTTGAGCTCTTATGCTGTTGTTTCATCATTCATATTGCAAGTCATATCTCTCCGGCCCCTAGTTGGGGTGCTTTTCATGAACTGGCCCCCTTGACAAACTATTTGAATAGCCCTGGCCTAACGTTTAGGCCTGAAGTTACTTTTTACACCCACCTCCATTTAGTTTGAGACTAGTTTTGTCTATATTTTGACAAATATATTCTATTAGATAATTATTTCAAATGATAATTTCGTGTTTCTCTCTCTCTGTATGTGTGCACTGTGTGTCCCTTGGAGGCCATTTCACCTTTTTCAACCATTTGGGTAATGTAAGATTAAAACAGTTTTGAAAGACAGCTATTTTGTTAAATAATGGCAATGGTATATATTACAACTTTTAACATGTAATAAATGTGCAATTGAAAAAGATTCATTCCAATATTTTGAGTTTAGAAAACCCACTTTTATCACAATACTTTGGATATTGTACAGGATACTAGTTTGAGTTTATTTTGGTTTATGCTTACATTTTTACATTTATGCTTCTCCCCATGTTATGTTTTACATAATTCTTTCTTATACTAAATCATAACAATATGCTGTGTGTGTTCTGTTGCAGCTTATTTTAGTTTATGCCTATATTTTTACATGTATGCTGCTCCTCCCTATGTTGCGTTCCAGATCATTATTTTATATCATAATAAAGTCATATTAAGATACTCTGTGTGTGTGTGTCTGTCTGTGTCTGTGTGTGTTTGTGTGTTTTCTGTTGCAGCTTACAGTTCGTTCAAGTGCTGCCAATTTCTTGGAGGCCATTTCACCTTTATCAACCATTTGAGTAATGTAAGTTTTGAAAGACAGCTATTTTGTTAAATAATGGCAATGGTATATACTACAACTTTTAACATGTAATAAATGTGCAATTGAAAAAGATTCATTCCAATATTTTGAGTTTAGAAAACCCACTTTTAATCACAATTCTTTGGTTCTGGTATAGGATACTAGTTTGAGTTTATTTTGGTTTATGCTTACATTTTTACATGCTTCTTAGGCCTGTCACAATAATCAATACTTGACTTATCGCACAACACATGACCTCAATAATCTTTGATGATGCAATATATATATCGCCCATACATAAAAACAATTCTAACAACATTTTAGCTGATTGTGCAACATCTCTATCTTTACTCGAGGTTTCAGTGTCAGTATGGTTAAAAAAAACACTATAGTATTTACCATAAATTACTATAGTATATTTTTATGTGGGTGTCTGACAGCTGAAAATAGATCTGCTAGCAGATATCGCAGCCTCTGTTATTTTTTACCTTGCACTTCTTTAACATTTATTATTTATTTGTTTACGATATGTTTTCACATTCTGGTTCCAATGAATCATTATTAAACTGTTAAAATGACTAATTAAATCAAACATTCTAAAGAATAAAATATTCATTGTCTTTTGAAAGAGTGTACTTGCATTATGCATACAATATATGTATGTGTGTGTGTGTGTGTGTGTGCGTGCGTGTGTGTGTGTGTGTGTATTTATGTGTGTGTGTGTGTATGTAATTGTTTTGTTATTGTCATATAATAAGTGGCTTAAAATAATCTTCAATTGACAATAAAATAAGTATCGCAATATATTTTGGTGCAATACATCGTACAACAAAAAATAGATATCGTGACAGGCCTAATGCTTCTCCCCATGTTATGTTTTACATCATTTTTTTTTTACTAAATCACTGCAAGATGCTATGTGTGTTCTGTTGCAGCTTATTTCGGTTTAAGCCTAAATTTTTACATATATGCTGCTCCTCCCTATGTAATGTTTCAAATCATTATTTCATATCATACAAAATCATATTAAGATACTGTGTGCATGTATGTTTTCTGTTGCAGCTTACAGTTAATTCAGGTGTTGCCAGTCTATTGGACCATTTCAGAATTGTTGTTGGAGTCATCTTACTATTTCAACTGCTAGAGTAAAGTAAGTTTTAATAGTTTTAAGTCTAAAGAGACAAGTTTTGGTTCTTTTCCATAACTTACTGGTTGTAATCTGTTTTGTGTTCCTGTAAAATTTATTTTAGATGAAATGAACAGGAAAACTGCTCTTGTCTCTAGCTCTGCCTTAAGTAGGAGGACACATATAGATGTAGTTAAACGACTTTAACAAATTAGTGATGGCTGCACAAATTTGACTGACTTTCAGATAACAACAGTGTTTTACTGTTTACAGTGTTTTACTGTTAAAAGTTTTTTTTTTTGAATGTCAGTCTTAGGAGTGAAAAAACACATACTGTGTTAGTAGGGTATATGCAGAGCTAGTGTTTAACTAGTGTTTAATAAACTTCCGGTGAACGGTTTATGTGACTTTTTTCCATTTTATACGATTCCTTTTACAGCATCGATGTTGCAATGAATTAAAATACAATCAGTTAAATAGACTTTGTCATTCATTTAGTTGCTCAAGCGTAAAATGAGACCAAAAAAAGAAAACAGACGCTGATTAAACGTGCTGATTTTGTAATGGCATACAGTTCACTGGAAGCACTTAGCCCAGGTTACTGACAAATTAAAATCCTTTAGCATACTTCTGCATATACCCTATTGTTAAAATGGTCTTCTAGTCAATCAGAAAGTCACATTGCTATGTCTATAATGAATAACCTGTGCTGTAAATTGAGCAGTTTTAGGTTTACTGTCAAATAAACGCAAATAGCTGTAGCTACAGTATCAAATTAAGGCCCTTAAAAGGTATTTAAAAGTCTTAATCACATTTTTACGAGGTCTAAAATTTTGTTTAAACGTTGTCCAAAGTGTTTGACTCCAAAAAGGCATAAATATACAGTTGAAGTCAGAATTATTCGCCCCCTTAGAATTTTTTTTTCTTGTTTAAATATTTCCCAAATGATGTTTAGCAGAGCAAAGAAATTTTCACGGTATGTCTGATAATATTTGTTCTTCTGGACAAAGTCTTGTTTGTTTTATTTCAGCTAGAATAAAAGCAGTTTTTACTTTTTTAAGACCAATTTAGGGTTAAAATTATTAGCACCTTTAAGCCATTTTTTCCCCGTCAGTCTACAGAACAAACCATCGTTATACAATAACTTGCCTAATTACCCTAACCTGCCTAGTTAACCTAATTAACCTAGTTAAGCTTTTAAATGTCACTTTAAGCTGTATATAAGTGTCTTGAAAAATATCTAGTCAAATATTATTTACTGTCATCATGGCAAAGATAAAATAAATCAGTTATTAGAAATGAGTTATTAAAACTATTATGTTTACAGATGTGTTAAAAAAATCTGCTTTCCGTTAAACAGAAATTGGGGGGAAAAATGTGTATTTTTGAGACTGTTCTGGCAGAAGCAGGCAACTCGTACCTTTCAGCCAATTAAGTGAGAGCTGTTTTCAATGTCACAGTCCCTTTGCATTGAACTTTGAGTGTCTTACATTCAGAGATGTTGTTTATGTTCACACAGCTACATTACACATCAACTAAAGTTTACAATATCATATCATAGTGGACCACCCCTTTAAAGAATATCTGCTTGTGTGTTACAGGTGCTGTGAGAAAGAACCATGTCTCCCATGCCGCCACTGATGATTCATCTATTCATTCATTTTCTTTTCGGCTTAGTCTCTTTATTAATCTGGGGTCGCCACAGCGGAATGAACCACCAACTTATCCAGCATATGTTTTACACAGCGGATGCCCTTCCAGCTACAACCCATTTCTGGGAAACATCCATACACACTCATAAACTACGGACAATTTAGCCTACCCAATTCACCTGTAATGCATGTGTTTGGACTGTGGGGGAAACCAGAGCACCCGGAGCAAACCCACACAAACATGTGGAAAACATGTACCCTCCACACAGAAATGCCAACTGACCCAGCCGGGGCTCGAACCAGCGACTGGTGAGACGACAGCACTACCTACGTCTTGCTGTGAGACGACAGCACTACCTACTGCGTCGCCGCCACTAATGATGTCATTGTTTAACATGTGATACAATGGTTCAACCTGGCAGCAGACAGGGGAAGCTCAAGGAGTTGCCCTACTGTCAGTATCTTGACTCAACAGTGAACTCTTTGAAATGGTCATTTAAAATAGTACCATTCTGTTCAGCAAAGTCTATAATTAATTCTGCTTTTAATCTCCTTTTACTCTTTTTCATGTAGTAAAATGCTTTTATGAAGTAAAACAGTTAACGGTACAATTTTTTCATTGTGTTTTATTTGTTCTGTTCAGTGTATACGTAGTACAACTTTGATAATAGGTCATTACTGACATATTTACCCTATTATCTATTTTTATAGTTTTTTGTGATTGGCTAAAAGGATTTTAGATTTAGACGTTTTGAGTAATTAAGACAGACATTTTAAATATCAAGTTTTTATTGTCTAATGTTCTATAGATTTTGGATATTTCTTTAGGTAGTTTTGCCCAGATTAGTTTTGAATTAGGAAACTCAAGGTATCAGCACCAAATTATCTACTAATGAACGGGTCTGGATCGGATCCGGATAAGCTACTTCATCAATGAGTCCGGGTCCAGATCGGATCCGGGCCGGATGAGCTAGTCTATCAGCGGGTCTGGATCGGATCCGAGCCGGATGAGCTAGTGTATCAACGGGTCCGGATCGGATCCGAGCCGGATGAGCTACTCTATCAGCGGGTCCGGATCGGATCCGGGCCGGATGAACAGCTTTATTAGCGGATACGGGTAAGGTCTGAAACGGGTCCGGATCGGATCCGGAATTCTTATCCGTTCCGGATCCGTTGCGGTGTGCAAGTGGACTCCATTACGGACCCGTTTTGCGTATCCGTCGCGGATCATGTCACACCTTCGCCGCGGATCCGTTCCGGAATCATTTTGCTATCTGGGAATCTTTTACTCTTTTAGGGTTAAAATTTGTTCTGAAAAGTTTTTTTCTCTGGTTAAGAACAATCTCACCTGCCAAATATTGCAGTCACACATTGAGATTTTGATGCTGAATTTATAAAGTTTTTAAACGTATTATTCTATAGCCGACTTGTTATTATAAACACTGCAGTACTATAAATTCTGTTTATTTAAAGTTATACTCAGAATCAAGCAGTGATATTTAATATATGCACAAATATACAAACACATTACATTTATTTAAGTTACTATTTGAGGTGACACGGTGGTTAGTGCTGTCGCCTCACAGCAAGAAGGTTGCTGGCTAGGTCAGTTGGCATTTCAGTGTGGAGTTTGCATGTTCTCCCCGTGTAGGGGTGGGTTTCCTCCGGGTTCTCCGGTTTCCCCCACAGTGCAAAGACATGCGCTATACTGTAGGTGAATTGGGTAAACTAAACTGGCTGTAGTGTATGAGTGTGTATGGGTGTTTCCCAGTACTGGGTTGCAGCTGAAAGAGCATCTACTGTGTAAAAACATATGCTTGAATAATTGGCGGTTCATTCCGCTGTGGTGACCCTTGTTGAGTAAAGGGCTAAGCTGAAGAAAAATAAAATGAAATAAGCACCAAGCATTCATTAGATCAGTATAAGTCAGGGGTCTCAAACTCAAATTGTCGGGGGCCATATCAGTTACTGACTATTCATATGGAGGGCTGCTTTCAAGCACAACAAAAAAGTGGAATCCTAATGTTATTGACGCACTCAGACATTCTTCCTCAGAGTATATGCAGTCGAAGGGGTAGTTTAAATTGCTATGAAACTACTGCAATTTAATAATAGGCATAATAATGATTATTATTATTCTGTCCCAATCAATTGTTGCTTAACCAAAAGTTTAACAGATAGTGCAAGAACAGCAAAAAGTAGACTGAGTAACTTTACTGGCAATTGTTCTTCTCAATATCTTTCCATATATCCATAAATCCATATATATATATATATATGGGTGTGGGTTTCCTCCGGGTGCTCCGGTTTCCCCGACAGTCCAAAGACATGTGAATTGTCTTTGAATTGGGTAGACTAAATTGTCCGTAGTGTATGTGTGTGTGAAAAAGTGTGTATGTGTTTCCCAGTGATGGGTTGCAGCTGGAAGGGCATCCGCTGCATAAAACAAATGCTGGATAAGTTGGCGGTTCATTGCGCTGTGGCAACCCCAGATTAATAAAGGGACTGAGCCAAAAAGAAAATGAATGAATATATATATATATATATATATATATATATATATATATATATATATATATATATATATATATATATATATATATATATATAAATACATACTTATACTTTTACATGTTCAATTCAGCCAGCAGTCAAATTTTACTAATGCACATTTAATAAAACTCTTAATATACATATGAGGAAAATCTATTAAATAAGACCATTTGATTTGAATATTAGCAAAATGATCATATTTACACCACCACCATACTGTAAGCCATAGATATGTTTGTACTTATCTTTTAGTCTTTGGTTTGTACAACACAATACAAGTAGTATAAAATCAATTATGATCAAATGACCCTTAAACATTGTTAAAAATAGAGCTTTAGTAAAAATAGAGCACTCGACCTCACGCTGAGAGAAACCGAAAGTAACCCGAACATTTACACTGTACAAGCCAGAAAGTAAAGGTAATTCAAACCGTTTGAGGAAACCTATCGCAACAAACCAATAAAGTACAAAAGCTAATCCTAATGAGTACTGAACTTACTCTGAGTAAATGAAGCAATTTGAGCACAGTAAAAGCCAATAAATGAAGAGAACTCAAACCAACTGAGTACTGTAAAACCCAGTAAGTTCAGGCAACTCAAACCATTTGAGTTAAAAAAAATAACTAATCTATATGAGTACTGTGAACTTACTCCATTTAGGTTGAAGTAATGAAGTATTTAATTAACCCATTACCTTCAACACAGAGTTCAAAACTCTTTTCAAATGAGTAGAATTAACTTTAAGTAAATTTTGAGTTACCTACACTCATTTCATTTGATAAAGTTGACTGTTGGGTTTTACAGTGTACAGGGTTTCTGCAGGTTTCATCAAGTCAAATTTAAGACTTTTTAAGACCTTTATAAGATAATGAAAAATGAAATTTCACTTATATAGGGTTAAACGCTAGAGATTTTATTAATTGGCCAGCAGAAATAAAATGTAGTTGCCCCCATCAAAAAACTAATTCTAATTATTTCTTGGCCGCATATTTCAAATGTGTCAAAACAAGCAGATCCTAGATGTGTACATTATTTTCAACATAAAAAACTCTTTAAAAACGAAATGTATGGACAACATACTGTTATATTAGCTATGAATATAGTTTTAAATATAAATATTTAAGTTATGATATATAAGTAAATACAAGTGTTATTGAGCTGTACTGTTGGTTATTTGATGCGTGTTGGATCAATTGGGTAGCTTTACACACTGGAAAAAGTGTTGCATGCAGAACTGTTGCAAACAATTTATTTGTGTTGAATTTAAACAAACAAATTAAATTTAATAATGTTCAACTTAAGTTGTTTGTTTAAATTCAGCCCAAATAAACTGTTTACAACCACTTAACGTAAAAAAAATTGAGTAAATCCAAGGAATCGTCTTTGAATCATTTTTTTCAGTGCATGAACAAAGGAAAATTAAGACCTGTTTAAAATTAAGACCTACAAGACAATATTTCAGTGAATTTAGAACTGTTTAAGGTCTAAAATGTTGTTTTTGAAATGTAAGACATTAAGACTTTAAGACCCTGCAGATCCCATGAGTGTAGTACAGTATTTTAAATGTCCAGTAGGTGGGGTGTAAAAACCACAAGTGGCTGTTTGCGACTGCACAATGATAGAGATTCAAAAATATGTTTTTTGGGGCCCAAAGCTAGTTATATTTTTGACATCAGTTGCAGGCAGGAGAGAGGCCGCAAATGACCTGCGACAGGCAGTTTGAGACCCCTGGTATAAGTACAACTTGAAGAACCATTCAAAACAAGAGGAAACCAGGAAACTTTTTAATCAATATCAAAATTGAAATCACAAGTGCATAAAAATTCCAATTGTATGTAAGAACCTTTAATAATCATAATTGCCTTTAAAAGAGAGATACAAAACATTGAACTATTGTTATTAAATCCACTTGGGTTTCCAAAAATAAACCTTTGCCTCTCAATTGTGACATTATTAAAAAAAAAAAAGAGAGAAAATCTTAAAATGTACACGACTAATTCTACTACAAATGTAAAACTTACTGGGATAAAGCTTATGAAGGGAAATAAGAACAGAACAATGGAGAAAAACAACAAGTAGTGAAACAGCAGAGTCCCAATGGAAGTGGAGATCCAACATGTACTAACAGAACATCTCACTATGCGGGTATAATGTCTTCATGATCTATTGGGTTCGACTCGAAACCTTTTAAAATTGGCCCCAAAGGAGAAAAACTTATACAAAAGCAACAGTAGCAAAAAACAAAACGGAGTTAAATACAACTACTAAAAACAAAACCGAGGGTCTGCGTCTATACAATGTGGAAGCGTGGTCCCGGCGCGGCGATGATGTCACTGTAGGGCTCGGTCTGCGTCAGGTCGATGGCCTGCTGCTTCTTCAGCACCAGGAAGCTGTAAAACTTGGCCGCAGCCTGTTTCTTGTTGTTGTTCCTGCACAGCTCCAGCAGGCTGATGGACTGGGCTCCGGTTTTAGCCACCACGCGCTGTCAAAGCACAGAGGAAAAGCATTTCAGGAATATATATTATACACACACACGCAATATATATATGGTCATAATCAGATCTGTCAAATGATTTAAATAAAAGCTTGCATCTGCATGATAGATGCGTGTGTAGTTTGTATGTGTGTGTGTGTATATGTGTGTATATACACACACACATACACACATATACATACATACATACATTATATATATATATATATATATATATATATACATACATACATACATACATACAAACATACATACATATATATATACACACACACACACACACACACACACACACACACACACACACACACACACACACACACACACAAGGCTTGGGCGGTAATATGGTATCCCGCGGAATCTAAACATTGCAACGGTGTCAGTTTCAATACAACACACTTATATAGGAGACAAGTATTAAATATTATTCATTTAATGCCTAAAAATGCGCATGCGTGATTGTCAACATGGGACAGTGTGAAGGAGAGAGAAAGACAGGTGAGGTAAGATGGCGTGTCGCGCACCAAGTGACCTGGTCTCGAAAAGAACACAACCTTACACGACCTTATGTTTTGTATACTTTTGCATGTAATTATATATACACAAACACACACAGTACTATATATATATATATATATATATGTATATATTTATTATGCAAATAAAAACTTTACATTTGAACGTGAATAATGCTGATTAATGGTTTGAATATTAACCTGAAGACCGTGAAGCATCTGCTGAGTTCTCTTGTTCCACCTTCTCTCCTCTTGGTCTTGATCTCCTCCCTGTCCCTCTTCACCCTGTTGATTCAAACAAACTCGATTTATTACTGGAAAATTACTGGGTCAAAACAACATTGTTAAGAAAGAGACAAACAAAAAACAAAGATGAGCTGCATTTAATAATTTACATATAATCACACAAAAAAGGCCAATATTGTACCTTAAACATTTTTATAAAATCATAGGCTGTAATCATGCCCACATGCCGATATTTACAAAATTTTTAGATAGATAGATAAGATAGATACATTTTGGAAATGTATTCATATACACTATATTAGGTACACCTTACTAGTAGCGTGTTGGAGCCCCTTTTGCCTTCAGAACTGCCTTAATCCTTCGCTTTGTGCCATAGATTCAACGAGGTACTGCAAATATTCCTCAGAGATTTTGCTCTATATTGACATGATAGCATCAGACAGTTGCTGCAGATTTGTCTTCTGCACATCCATGATGCGAATCTCCCATTCCACCACATCCCAAAGGTGCTCTATTGGATTGAGCTCTGGTGACTGTGGAGGCCATTAAGTACAGTGAACTCATTGTCATGTTCAAGAAACCAGTCTGAGATGATTCACTCTTTATAACATGGCGTGTTATCCTGCTGGAAGTAGCCATCAGAAGATGAGTACACTGTGGTCATGAAGCGATGGACATGGTCAGCAACAATACTCAGGCTGTGGCGCTGACACAATGGTCAATTGGTAATAATGGGTTTAAAGTGTGCAAAGAAAATATCCCCCACAGCATCAAATCACCACTACCAGCAGCCTGAAACTTTGATACCCTAACATCCGAATGTCACAGCAGAAATCGAGACTCATCAGACCAGGCAACGTTTTTCTAATCCTCTATGGTCTAATTTTGGTGAGCCTGTGTGAATTGTAGCCTCAGTTTCCTGTTCTTAGCTGACAGGAGTGGCACCCGGTGTGGTCGTCTGCTGCTGTAGCCCATCCACCTCAAGGTTGGACGTGTTGTGCATTCAGAGATGCTCTTCTGCAGACCTCTGTTGTAATGAGTGGTTATTTAAGCTACTGTTGCCTTTCTATCAGCTGGAACCAGTCTGGACATTCTCCTCTGACCTCAACAAGGCATTTGTGCCCACAGAACTGCCACTCACTGGATATTTTCTCTTTTTCAGACCATTCTCTGTAAACCCTAGAGATGGTTGTGCGTGAAAATCCCAGTAGATCAGCAGTTTCTGAAATACTCAGAGCAGCCCGTCTGGCACAAACAACCATTCCCCATTCTGATGCTCAGTTTAAACTGCAGCAGATTGTCTTGACCATATCGACATGCATAAATGCATTGAGTTGCTGCCATGTAATTGGCTGATTAGAAATTTGCGTTAACAAGCAGTTGGACAGGTGTACCTAATAAAGTGGCCGGTGAATGTAAAAAAAAATACAAATAAAATAAACACATTGTGCATTATGAAGTGTGCTTCACACAGGTGATGGTTTTTGACAAACCACCTGTAGAAACACTCTTCTCTTTCAAAAAAAAAAAAAAACCCTCACCACTCCTCATTCTTATGCTTGATTCTCTGAGCACTAACAGTTCCTCTGTATAATTAGCATTTCTTGTGTATCCGCTTGTTAAGTCGTGACGTATAAAACACTGTTTCCAGGTCTATGCTGCTACTGTTTGAATTGAGAAAATATTCGCTTATGGCCATTTTTTAGTCATATCACACGTTAAAGTATATTTTATATAAAATCATGGTGCACACATCAGTTTCTGGATTTGCTGCATCTCAGACACCAATATGTTAAAAATTTATATTACTTTCTGGCCATCGTATATTAGGCATGGATATATATAACAATCGTGATTTTCAAAAGTTTTACAGCGCTTCGTAAACATTTATTATTAGTATTTGTTGAGACTCTCCATTCGGTTTGATAGAGCGCTTGGACCCTGAAGCCACTTCACGTGATGTCACACTTAACAAGCAGATTGCCTCTTCTTGTTGAATCTCTTCTCAATTGAATGTCTTCTATTGACTAAATGTATGTAAATATCAAACTCTTCACCTCTTCGTCGCTGTCCTCCTTGTCTTTATCCTTGCTCTTTTCATCCAACAGATCCAGCTCTGGAATAAGTCTAGAGAGATTAGTGGTGTCCTCAGGAGGAAGATCCACCTGTGGCATCTCCAGCTGATGGGAAAGCACAGACTGTTCCAAGGGCTGAAGCGTCTGCTCCAACACTCCCATTGGCTGGAATCACAATTGTGCACGGTTAGGCTCGAGCTTCAAACACTTTCCTACATAAACAGTATGAATCTGTGTTTGACTTACAGGCAGAACTGCATCTTTCTCGAGCGACTCGAGCGACTTGCGCTTGAGTCCGCGCTGGCGGGATGGAGGAGGCATCATGGACTCATCGAGAGCGGTTCTGCTGCCCTCCATAGAGGACGCCTGCAGCATACTGGGCTCCTCCATGATGGTCTGATCTGAAAGACACACACACACACAAACAAACACAAAACCATTTGATGCTTTCCATCATAACATTAAATACAGGATTCATACACAACTTAAATACCAAACTGACATGACTTTTCCAGGACTTAATTTATTTATTGTTGTTGCACATTGTATGTGTTTTTTTCTTAGTCCCGCCTTCTTGTGTTGTCTTCAATATGGTCCAGTTTCTGATTGGCTGCTGTTCCCGAGCGAGAGAGCACACGCGCATCCACGTGGATGCTGTTTGGGTGCGTGTGTGTATGAATGAGAGAGAGCGTGATGCTGTGTGTTGCTGGTTCGTTGCTGTCTATGTGAGAGTGTGTGTGTGAACGAGAGCGAAAGCATGATGCTGTCCGTCGCTGGCTTGGTGCGGTCTATGTGTGTGAATAAGAGAGAGCGTGGTGCTGTGTGTCTATGTATGTGTGTGTCTTTATACAGACAGCTTGTTATAGGCTGCCTGGACTCTGTATCATCTAGTTGGGTTGTTTTTGGTTTTGCTCTTCTGTTCACAAACACATCACCCCCCCCCCTCCCCTTAAATTTAGTCCCGCACAGATCTCTAATACAAACAAGACAATTTGCAAATTGTGCAACAAACAGGTGACCGCGAACCTAAGGTCACATATATGGTTTTCAGTTTCTGAATGGTTTAGGCACAAGCCAACTATTTGGTGACGCTGTCTGAGCCTTGCATCATAATTTTTTTTATTATGCACGGTAATACTGGATACCACGGTAAAAGAGGGAAGAGGTTTGATGGTATCAAAATTTGTACGCCACCCAAGCCTACATGCAACAATCTGTTTAGTTGAAATTTATTTCAATCCTTGTAAAATCTATTTTAAAAATGCCTATACAGCACTTATAATGTGAGAGCATGTGTAAGATACAGATATCCATGACTTCAAAATTTTTTCCAGGCCTGGAAAATGTCATGTTAAAATTCCACGACTTCTCCAGGTTTTCCATGACCGTATAAACCCTGTCAATCTCACTTGATACTTCCTTAATATTCAATTACTGCACATGTACCGTGCTGTTGGCACAATGATTCTTTCTCTGCTGAATTTTGCACAACAGTTTAACATTTAAACATTTGTGTATAAAGCAAACCTTTTTATATATATTTTTACTTATTTACATGCTTTCAAATTGCCTATTTTGTTAAATTATTAAATATTGTAGGTCATAATTTTTAAATTAATATTATATAGCACATTATCCTCTCACTGCTGTACTGTTAGACGTTTATCACATCAGCAATTTATGTATGGTTATTTCATCAATACAGACAAAAATACATAATCATACAAAACAACTTCATATACCAATAGACAATACAAAAAAACACTTAATTTTACATTAAAAACATCAAATAACATAGAACTGTTCCTTAAAATTGTTTAAAAACAACCAAAGTACTATAAGATGCATTTTAGAACTCCCCCGGACAAAAACCAGCAGACTGAGGAAAAGCTTTTTCCCCAGAGCTGTCTCCCTTTTGAACTCTGCCCCTCACTGACTCTTTTGCCCCCGCAATACACCCCCCCACACTCCTCTAACTTATACTCCTCACAATCACTGCACTATTCAACATTTGCACATTTAAAGTTTGCACATATTCATTGCACTACATTGCACTGATTTATTTATTTGAACTGTACATACCCACTGCACATGAACATTTGTAATTGTTTATCTATCTGCCACTCCTGATTATTAATAGCATCCTGTACATATATTCATTTATTGTAAATCTGTTCATAGTTAATACAACCTGTATATAATGTTCATAGTACATCCATCTGTAAATATCACCATAGTTTTTCTATAACTGCACTTTATAACTTATACCTGTATCCTGCACTTGCTGCTGTTGCACTGCTGGTTAGACCTAAACTGCATTTCGTTGCCTTGTACTTGAACATGTGTAATGACAATAAAGTTGAATCTAATCTAAATCTAAAACTGTTCTTTAAAATAGTTTAAAAACAACTAAATTACTATAAGATGCATTTTTATACTTAAATCTCTTATATTGTGTGGGGTTCATGTAAACCTTCAGAAGAAAGCCATGTACAATTGTATCTTAACTTTTACATGGGTCTCCGTCACTTGTTTTAAGAGAGAGAGAATTTTGAGTTTATTGCCATTTCAGTTTCTTTGGCTAGGTCATGGCAAAAAAAAACAACAGATCAAGTTTAACACATGTTATAAATACCACTTTTCTATAGTTATAAAAAATATTCTAACAATTAAAAGTCACCAACAGCAATAAATAATACACAACGTAAATACGTAAATACTACTAAAAACAATAATATATAAGATAAAAATCTAAAACAGTTTAAGTTTTACTTTTGATAAAAATGTTACAATTTTATAAGGATTCACATTTAAAAATATTTCATTTAAAGTCTGTCCAGATAAAAATTGTTGTCTGATAACATTAAAAACCAAACTATGTTTAATAGTTTGGTTTCTTTTGCAATATTGACATTTTGGTGGTTCTTCTCCTTTATGTCTTAAGTAAAAATAAATGTGATTTTCCTCCTAAGTTTCTTTTCTGAGCATTGATCCCATTCTGTTTGCCATTTCTTTAGAATATAGCCTTTTATTAGTGGCTTTAGATCCGAAGGTGGGATTTTGCACTCCTTTAGCTTTCCTGTAAGGGCTGTTTTTCCCTTGTTTTAAGCTACATCAGTTGTTTCCGTATCAGCTTACCGATAACGTCGCTCCTGTGACCCAGCACCTCCTCTCTGGGCACTTCTGGGTTCTCCAGCTCCTTCAGGAAGTCCTCAAGGCTGTCAGCTTCTCCTCCCTTCCTCCTCTTCCTCAGCTCATCAGGCACCAGTGGAGTCAAGCAGCGAGTAAACATCTAAACCACACACACAATTTGCATTATTTCAGCCCTGTGCTTCAACATATCGAGGTTAAAGCGACATAAGATCAACCCTCACCTTAAGCAGACGGCCATTCCAGAGAGGCTGAGCAGGCAATGAGAAGAGCTTCTCCACACCTCCAGTCTCCTTCCACATCATCAGCTTTTTGGTTGGAGGAGCCAAATCCAGCGTGGTGACGATATCGGAGTAATCGCTCAGCTGGGCACGGATGGTCTTGCTGTCCAACTCCTTCAGGCTGTCGACGATGAGCTTCCTCTTTCTCTTAGCCTTGGTCTCTTTCACTGAGGATGCATAATACAATGCATAAAACAGCATATCAACACGCTTCAACACGATCTTTTTCAGGGTTTTGCAGGTTTTACAAAGTCTACTTTTAAAGACATATTTAACACCAGTATGGACTATGGTTGCACAAGATATTATTTCAGTATCAATATCACAATGTGATCATTAGCAGCAGTCACATCGCAAGTATATACAATGTTGAGTATGGATTATAATTGATCACTTCGCAAGTGTTTTTTGAGGCCTGTGACTGTATAAGGATTTCAAAAGTATAAAGACATAAGAAATCGTACCATTTATAAGAGAAATGTTAATGACGATTCATTTTATTGAATTGTTTACACAGCGAAGACTACACATTATTACTTTACATCTGATTATTCAATTTCTGTATACCTGAATACAATTAGACTCATCAGAAAACAATAAAACTGTTTATATAATGTGTATTTTTTAATTAGTTTAGTTAATCTATGCTTGTAGATTGTGTATATTGTATGCAGATGCACTCCCCTACAAAATCATCCCAATCAATCTTAAATTATAACTTTTCCAAATAGTTATTCAAGTCATCTAGTGAAATTGTATTCATAAATTGCAATATCGTGCAGCCCTCATATGAACTTAAACAAAAAAACTAAACTTTTTAAAATATTTATAATCATTTGTAAATCCTTACACCTGCAGCAGCCATGGTACAGCAGCAAAGTCACTTGATTATTACGCCAGCATGAAAAAATATACCTCCTAACCATACTAGTCTAGAAAACATCAATTTTTCATTGTCTTTGCACTAGGGATGCTCTAATCATAACTTTTGCAGCCGATACAGAGTACCGAATCCTTGTCATTGTGATAGGCCGATAACAATTACCGATTCTGATGCTTCAAGCTTTTATGCTTATATAATACTAAAGTGGTGATCTCTTTAAGTGGAGATCTCCCTCATGGTATATTGCACATACCTTAAACGTGTCTCTTCTAACCATTTAGTGTGGACATGTCATGGTCAGTAGCAGCTTTACAGCAAATAATAGATAAAACTGATTAAAAAACGGTTCGAAAAAATAATAACAAAAGCAAATTAAGAACATTGCAAATGATGGAATTCAACATGTCTATATCAAGAAAAACTGTGGAGCGCATATTTGATGCTCAAGTTCACATGCTTACCTATTACAACATATGTTTATTGCAACAAGTATAATAAAAAAAGGTATATTATTAAATATTCAAGTTTTGAAAAATAATTAAAACATTTTTTTACTCCATTAAAATCGGAGCATCCCTACTTTATACACAATGTAACTACAGTAGTCAATGTTTAAATCGGGGAAATTATCTAAACTCCTTGGTCATTTTTTGAGTGAGATGCTAACGGTCTAATCCGATTCAATGATCTATGCTAAGCTAAGCTAAAAGTGCTCCCGCCAGACCTGGAGATCATCTGATTGGATTCAAAAATGGTAAAACTCAACTTCATAACAATAGGAGAGTTGCAAAATTAGCCTATTTTCAAAAAACAAAAAAGCAAAAAGGCCTATCACAACGCTATTCAGAATCTGAGTTATAATAAAGCTAATTTTATTTCAACTAATGAAGGACATTGCTATAAGGAATCAAAATAACAGGTAGATAATAGCTCAATGGATTTAGGGTTTAAAACTACGATACATTACACTTTTTTTGTTTTGATTAATTTATTGTTCATTTTTACCAGTGATGTCGATGGGCTCAAGAGCGAAAGCTTCATCCTCATTGGGCACCAGAGTGGTCTGTTCGGTCTGATCTGTCTGGTCAGTGGTGTTGGGAAGAGGCTCCACAGGTCCAGAGTCTGGACTGTCTGGACCTCCAGCTGCTGAAATGATAATGCAGAAGTCTTATGAGGTCCAAATAGCATGGCGAGAGGAAATGTTTTTACAGGAAGATGATTTCCTGATTATACAAGTTACTCGTTTTGATACAATTATGAAAAAAACTACAGAAAGACATATTAATTGCTTAGTGAGCTTTGTTTAAGTTGTACAATGACAAACCATCACCAAAACATGTGTCAATGTTAAAAGCAATAAACAAAACTTAAGGCTAGGCGATTTGGCCTAAAATCAAAATCTCGATTAATTGAACATTTTAACTCGATTACGATTAATGAACTTATATTTGATTTATTTTGCCTCAGAGCTCTCTGACAAGTTTTGTACAGTAAATATTCTCACATATTATAAGTGAGAGATTTCTGAATGAAGGGTGCATTACTTGATTTTAAAATAATTGAAGGAAACACTTTCTACTATCTATGATTATTTATTGAACATCAACGTTGAACAACTGAAATTTAAACACACATTGCCTAAAACGACTTTTGCACTTTTGCGAACAAAATAAACTTTCATTGTTTTCATATTAAAAGTAGAAAATCAATATCTCTTCTAAACAAATATTCTGTAAATAATACCTTAAACAGTGAATTTCTTGTATGTTTTAATTTAGATGATAATTTTTATGAAAAATATGCCGTCTCAAGGCATCTCTGATGCAGCTTCCAATCCTCAAGCAGGGTCACATGACTCCACACGCGGTAAGGTAAGTAATTAAAAAAACTGACCTGGAAAAATTTGATCGATTATTGGTTCTGAATGTCAATTTAGATTACTTTTCGATTAATTACCAAGCCCTAACCTTAATTACACATGATTAACCAAAAATATTTACAACCTAAATGTTTGAAATTTTAGGAATAAGTCCCTCTTATGTATTAAAGATTTTTAAAGAGGCCAAACATATTTTGTTTCCTTTAGTTAATCCATTTCAAACTCCATTTTGCACTTTGAGGCATTAAAACAAATATTTATGTAACTTGTAGGCCTTTGAACAGAAAAATAAATCATGAAAATCACTCTATAAATTAAAAGAAACTAATTTCATGAAAAAAAATATAATATTTGGTAACAATATAAAATAAGAGATTTATACACTGTTTTTTGTAGGATGGTCATTTTAGACCAGAGACACTTTAAAATATCAAAGGTTGAAAAAACAAAAACCTCAAAAATAATTAGGAGGTTTTTACTTCTAGGGCTGGGCGATTAAATGAAAAGTAATTGAAATCGACATTCAGAACCTATAAGCAATCTAATTTTTCCAGGACGATTTTTTCAATTACTTTCCCAACGTGTCACGTGATCCCGCTCTGTTAAAGGCTGTGGCTGATTTATTCTTCTGTGGCCACTTTGCAGCCTCATCTGATCTCAGGTCAAGCAGGAGGATGGACCCATTCTTGAGCCTTACTTTGACAACATTGATGATGATGATGGGAAGCTGCACCAGAGATACCTTGAGATGGCATATTATCCATTACACTAAAATTATTATTTACATTGAAATATTGGTTTAGAGTAGAAATAAACTGTTTAATGTATTATTTACAGGATATTCAAGAGTTATTTTTAGAAGAGATACTGCTGATTTTCTACTTTTAATATGAAAAACATTGAAAATATTTTATTTTGTTTCCAAAAGTGCAAGTTATTTATTTTCACTTTGTTTCCATGTGTGTTTTAATTTCAGTTGTTCGACATTGATGTTCAGTAAGTAATCATAGATAGTAGAAAGAGTTTGTGTTTCCTTCAATTATTTTAAAATCAAGTAATGCACCCTTCATTCAGAAATCTTCCACTTGTAATATGTGAGAATATTTACTGTACAAAACTTGTCATTGAACTATAAGGGCAAACAAATAAAATAATAGTTAATCGTAATCGAGTTAAAATGTTCAATTAATCGAGATTTTGATTTTAGGCCAAAGCGCCTAGCCCTAATTACTCCCTTTGTGAATGAAGTCAATATGTTTTAGCCTAATGCAGTAACATTCAGAGAAAAAAAGATTTTCAGAGAGAAGAAAATTCTCCAGGTAAAATGACTGTATACATCAGAAAAAAAGTACAGCACAATTCACAAATGAAAAAAGTAACAATTACATGAAAAAAGAAAAAGGTTTAGTCAATTTATAAAAACAAGGAATTGGATTTACTTACGAGAAAAGTTATCGAAGTCGTCATCATCATCTCCATGGTCTTGAGGCATCATCACACTGCCAGTGATAGCTGGAGGATCATCAAATATACCACCGCCATCCTCATTGCTCAGGATCTTATCCACTGAAATAGAGCAGAAACTTAGTTTAGTACCTCAATATCATCATACAAACTACTAAAGCTTAACTCGGTTCAAACTCACTCAGAATTCCACCATCGCTGTTCTCCAGATTGTTGTCCCCAAAGTCGTCATAGTCAAGATTGGGTGTTTTGTCAGGGAGGTGAGCAGGACCAGGTTCAGCTTCCAGGAGAAGATTGGCAGCAGACGATTCATGGATGATGTCTCCAAAAGCATTCTCCTCCCTCATCATCTCGCGATCATCCATGCCAAAGTCACCTGGTAGGACATTAATGATATTAAGTTTTGGAGAACAGGAAGTTTGTGAATCTAATCTCTCTAGAAGGGCTGGATGATTGGAGAAACTCTAATATAGAGACACAGCTCAGCGTGTTTATGAAGTCATAAAGGATGTGATATACTTTGAGTTTCAAAGCAAAGTATGGTACATAGTTCATTTCAATGATTTTTTTTAGTTTTCAAAAGAAAATACATATATAACTTACACTCTCATACAGAAAGAGACTTACAGATCTTATATATGCTTTGTGTTTTCTTCCCTTTATCAACAACTATAAACAGTCAAACATGGGGAGCTACAAATCATTTAAAAGTTTACCTTTAAATAAGAAAAGATACTTATTTAGACAGATAATATTACATTTAAGTTACAATTCAAGAAAAATTCGGGCATATTGGTGAAATATACTCAATCCATTTACTCCAAATTAGAAAAAAGTATACAGTCTGTGTTCTTAATGAGATATACATATATAGTGTGCACTGTATCAATCCATTCTTCAACTTTAGGTGACTCTAATTTTAACCATTTTTTTGTAATTACTTTTTTACTAGCTGCCAGAAGAATAAATAACAGTTTCTTGTCTTTATTAATTCATCCATCTAAATTTATGTTACCTAAATATAAGGATTCACAAGTAAAGTCAATCTCTACTTCAAAAATGGCATCTAAATGCATTTAATCTGTTTCCAGTATGGGGTCCATTTCTGACAATCCCAAAAAACATGATAGTGATTAGCTACTTTTTTTTCCACACATTCCCCAGCAACTAGTGCCCTTTCCTCTATGTATTTTCTGTGATGTGTGATGAAAAATGGTTCATTTTGTAAAAGTTCTTAAAGTGATAGTTCACCTCAAAATTATTTACTTAACCTCAAGTGGTTCCAGATATTTCATTTACTTCCAGTTTATTTTTTTAACATTGGTAGTCAATTGTTTCCAGCTCAAAATACCTTTTGTGTTCTAAAGAAGAAACTCAGTTTGAAACAAGGTTGAGTAAATTAAGACAATTGTACATTTTTCTATGGTGAACTATACCTTTGAATATTTAATTTATATTTTCATGATTTAATTAAACAGAATCAGTAATATTTTTTACTACATTACGTTGGCCAAACTAGACTTATAAACAAGGATTGTAAATCACAATATTACATCAGTTTTATAAAACTGCAGTCACTTTTTTATCCAAAGCATCATTTAAGCAACTTATGCCTAAAAAAATCATGCTTTCCTACTCAGTGTTACATTTTAGTTGAGTAACTATTAGTTTATTATAATTATAATAACGGTTTAAACTAGAATTTATTTGTACATTTTATGTACACATTTTATTGCTTTAAATTTTATAACCACAATGTGTTGGCCAAACTAGACTTATAAACTATAACAAAATCACAATTTTATACCATAGTGTAAAATTGCAGTCACTTTAGTTATCCAAAGCAATTCGACTTTTCTTATTATGCCTAAAAAAACTGCTTCCCTACTCAGTGTGTTACGTTTTTAGTTGAGTAACTAATGTAGGTTATAAAAGAATAAAAAAAATTAAATGATAAAAAATAAATAAATCACAATAACGATTTAAACTAGAATCTATTTTTATATTTTCTGTTCACATTTTAATGGGTCATGTTTATTAGTTAACATTTTCAATGTTCATATGGTTTACATTTAATTGTTTTTATTTTACCAAGAGTTCATTCACATTTAATTTAAACTAAATCAGAAATACTATCAGAAATAAAAAAGTATTGATTTCAATTATCAATTATTTTATCAAGAAAAACAAATTTGTTTTATGGTAAAAAATGAATTGAACAATTCCAGTACACATTAGTATAAAAATGAAACTCTTTTACCAAAGTCATTGTCGGTCATGAGGCTGATGTTTCCTACTTCCTCCCTCATGGTGATCTCCTCAACACGACTCTGATTCAGGGTGAACTGCTGTGCTACATCAATATCACTGAAATTCAAATGTTAGAATCAAAAATCACATTCAGAGGTCATTTGTGCATTAAATCTACTTGAAAATCAAATCACATTAACACTGCAAACATTTCATACATTTCCCCATCCTAAAGCAAACCAAAAATCTCACTGAGAAACATAAAACAACACGCATGACTTACTCAAGATCAGGAAGAGGCTGGTCGAAATCGTGGAACTCCTCTGGCAAGGTGATGGCATTGTATGCTGCCTCACGGTTGTCTTCTGGCAGATCAACGACACCTAAAACGCACCCAAACTAGTAAATACAAGCAGGGAAAGCTAGACGATAATAAAACCAATTATTGTAACTCCTGTTTTGATGCAATACCTGGGCGGAAAGCCATTTTGATCTTGATAAACGCTTCATTACAATCAGCCAGAAGATATTTGGCTTTTCTGTGGTAGATCCTCACCACGCCCAGGAGAAGATGACCAGATGTACGCAGAGCCATTTTCACCTATTCAGTAGAGTAATAAAACAGATGTAATGTTCATGAACACACAACTAGGCATGGGACGATAACCGTTTTCAATGTAAACCACGGTTTGGATAAGTCAAGGTTTTAAGATCGCCAAAATATACTGTTATAACGTTCCTAAAAACTACGATTTTTTTTAGTTTTTTAGGACAACAGATTTTTCAGCAGAAAAGATTTTCAAAAATGCTGTTTAAATTGTAAAGAAATCTGTTGTTGAAACAAATGAAGACAGCTGAAGTCAATGATTTATTTTCATTATTCAGCCGAGGGATGCACCGATCCCGATACTTGGATCGGATATCAGTTCGATAGCGCATATTTTTGCTGGATCTGGTATCAGCCAGCTGGTACAGATCCAAATCTGATCTTGCACGTGTGCTATATTCTGTGTAAATTATAAGCCAACAAAAGCCATGAAGGTAGCCCATTATAAAGCACTAGAAAGTTGTCATGTAGGCTACTATATCCCAAATGTTCTGAAGCCATTCTATAGTTTAATGTGAAGTACAGATGAATATTCAAGTGATTTAATTCCTGCTCAATTCAGCGCTTCCCGCTGCTGCGCCTGTCAATCATTCTCTATTCATTCATAATTCACAAAGTAGGCCTACCTGAAACTATCAATTAGAAAAAGCTCAGTAATACATTGGACAGATGCTCAATGCACTGATTTCTTCTCTTTGTGCTGTTGTTTTGGAAGTGTCCGCAGATACCGGAGGGCTGCACGCTGCGTCTCAGTGATGCATCAAGCACTTCATTCACGCACCGGCTGCGCAGATGTGCACTGCTCCATAAGGTTACTCTCATAATGAGTTTCTGTTCTCTCATCCTTCTGACCTAGTTTACTGCTGCGAATAGTTTGTAAAGCCTGGCTCATTGTGGTCAAAGTAGTTGATTAAATTAATAAAAGGTAAACTGACGGGCGCAATTTGGATTGGCGTTAACAGAAAAAGGGAATGTGTTTTAGAAGTAAAACTGACCTCAGTTTAGTTTAGTCTGCGTCAAACCTGCAGGAAAATATCAGGTATTGCTAAAAGGCTGGTTATTTTACCAACGATTAGGGTCAATAGTGGTAGCCTAATACAGATTTCAAAGAAAATCTTAATATTAAAAAACGAAACATAAGCTAGACCACAACAGATCATATCCATGTCATAACAAGTGCTCAAGTAATGTAGCTTAGTTTACAGCAAGCATCATGTTTTTAGTTAGATTGTGTCATTTGTCATTTACAGCAGGTCTATAGGTCTGCTATTTTTACTAAAGAAGATATTTTATTTTACCACAAGAACTATAGAAACTGTATTATGCTTATAAAAAAAATAATTAAAAAAACAGCACAGAACTTTGGTATCGGGATCGGTTCCCAAAGAATGGTATCGGTGCATCCATAATTCAGCCTGACATTTTATTGCTCCAAAATATCTAAAATGCTTCTCAAAATACATGCTGTGTTCAAAGGGGAAAAATACTGCGAAACCGTGATATTTTTATCCAAGATTATCATGCAGTCAGAATTTTATACTGGTCCATACCTACTCACAACATCATACAGCAACCAGTGTCAAAGACTCACCTTTGGGGAAATGATGCTTTCCACGCTGCTCTCTAGATTGCATTCAAAGACGTGTGCTTTGGTCAGCTTTTTGTCCCAATGGGCCGCCAGCCAGATTTTGGCTAGCGGCCCACGTTTACTGAGGACGAAGTGGGCGTAAAACATTGCCCCGGTGTCTGGTCAAAGATCTGAGATCTCTCCACTACACCTGGAAGACAGAATGATGTAAAACTCCAGCAAGGTTTCATCAAGTCAAATTTAAGACTTTTTAAAACCATTATAAATGCAATTTCAGACTCACAAAGGAGCCAAATGCTACAAAATCTGAAAAAAAAAAAAAAAGCATTAAAAAATTAATTTTATTCTAAAGATAATAAAACCATATTGGTAAACAGAATTAACAAATAATTTTTTGTCAAAAGTTTTATTGAGATGTATTGCTGTTTATTGGATGGGTCTTTGCCCGATAGGGTATATGAGAAGCTAGTGTTTCTTCCCATACTGATAAACTTCGGGGGGACGGTTAACGTGATTTTTTTTTTCAATTTTATCCAGTTCCCTTTACAGCACCGATGTTGTAATGTAATTACAATACAATCAGTAAAATAGACTTTGGCATTCATTTAGTTGCTCAAGCGTAAAACGAGACAAAAAGCCGTTTACTCGCGCGCACCTGTCAGAACCATCAGGCTAGCGAAGAAAACTCCATTGACTATACTAGGGTAAAATAAATGTTCATATTTTAAAGACATGGCGGGAAAATGTAATTTAATGCAGTGCTTCTTGTACAATCTGAGACCGACTTTATATTGGATATCACTCAGCCAGTGGAGATCGCTGATTTTTAAAGAAAACTGACCTTAAAGGCGCCGATTTTGAAATGGCATACAGTTCATCGGAGTCGCTTAACCCAGGTTACTGGCAAATTAAAAGTCCTATTAGAATACTTCCGCATATCCCCTATTGGGTAACTGTACATGGACTTGGGAAAATTAAGACATATTAAAAATTATTTAAGATCTAGAACACAATATTTTCGCAAATTTAATACTTAAAGGCGCAAAATTTAGTTTTTGAAATTTAAGACCCTTTAGGACCCCACGGACACCCTGTCTAGACTACAGTAATGTTTAAAATCCATTAGACTTGAAGATGCCTATAATGGATAAGTTACTGAATTATGAGAAAAGACAAAATGCAACTGCATCATATTTAAAACAAATTCATCTACAAGCACATGCATGTTACACAAGACAACAAAGCTGCATGCACCATATCTAATGCTGATCAACCTACAATACGCCAATAAAGTGCATGGGCTAAATAGAGTTAATAAATAAACTTTTGTTAAAAGTTGTATTGAGATGGTGATTGGACGGATCTTTGCTCGATTGGGTAACTTTACAAGGACATAGGAAAATTAAGACCTATTAAAAATTATAAGATCTACAACACAATATTTTAGCAAATTTAAGACCTTTTAAATGCCCCTAATTTAGTTTTTGAAATGTAAGACCCTGCGGACACCCTTTCCAGACTACAGTGATGTTGAAAATCTATTAGTTTTGATGACTATGATGAATAAGTTATTGAATTATGAGAAAAGACAAAATGCAACTGACCATATCCAAAGCAAATCCATCTACAAGCACATGCATGTTACACAGGACGACAAAACTGCATGCAACACATCTAATGCAGATCAATCTACAATATGCCAATAAAGTGCATGGGCTAAATAGAGTTAATAAATAAACTTTTGTTAAAAGTTGTATTGAGATGGTGATTGGACGGATCTTTGCCCGATTGGGTAACTTCACATGAACATAGGAAAATTAAGACCTATTAAAAATTATATAAGACCTACAACACAATATTTTAGCAAATTTAAGACCTTTTAAATGCCTCTAATTTAGTTTTTGAAATGTAAGACCCTGCGGACACCCTTTCCAGACTACAGTGATGTTGAAAATCTATTTGTCTTGATGACTATGATGGTTAAAAGTTATTGAATTATGAGAAAAGATAAAATGCAACTGACCATATCCAAAGCAAATTCATCTACAAGCACATGCATGTTACACAGGACGACAAAACTGAATGCAACACATCTAATGCAGATCAATCTACAATATGCCAATAAAGTGCACGTGCATTTATGCAAGACAACAAAACTGCACGATAAAAGGCATTTGTACCACATCTAACGAAAACTAATCAACCATTAGCATATTATATTTACATTTATATTATAGAAGACAATAAAACTACAACTTAAAGCTTGCTGAGCTGCTAGTTGGTTTATTTTGAAGAATTGCCCGCCTTCACACCAGCGTTAATACGTGAAGAAAATGAGCTAAACCATAATTTCACGCCACCAATGAAGCGCATTACCCAAAACAATTGTTCTAAATCCTAAAAAAAGTATTATTAAGTAAACATGCAAACGTAAAAACAAGCAGCGCGATTTAAACATGCAAAACTGTTGCGTTTATGTCCACACCAGCGTTTGGCTAGGCAGCTGATTAGCAAGCTACGCTTTTCGCTTTTAAATATATAATTTCCAGAATATATGCAGCGCAAATTATACAACTTAATTTTATCTCACTCACATTCATCATTTAAAATCCATAAATTGGTTATTTGGTCATTTTAATAACGCTTGCGGAGCCAAATAATTCGCAAGCTATCGTTAGCAATTAGCATTAGCCAACTGTTGATTAGCCGCAGCACGTAAGCAGCGCGAGCATCAAATTTCATCCCCCTGCTCGCACATTCCCCTTCACAACCACATTTATCCACAAAAACGCGAATTTTCCGAGACGTACCATTCAAAATATCTTATCCGTGTTGTTCGTGATCAGTCTTTTCTCTCCCCTCCTACGGAGAGAAGTTAGCAACCGTTTCCTCTCATTGAATCCGACAAAGATGGCGCGCGCTCTCGGCGGGATGTTTACAGTCAAAATTTGGCGGTGGGAGGAGCTTGGTGGGTGATTGACAGGAAGCGGCTGCAGGGAGACTGGAGGTTGCTGGAAGGGATACATCTGCGGCAGGAAGTTGAGGAGAATTATTGATATTATTTATTAAACAATCCATTAATTGTATTTTATTAACGTCTTCCCCCACTCCAACCCTAAACCCAACCATCATAGTAATGTAAAACAGTAATTATACTGAGTATTATTATTTTTATTTATTAAATTACTAATTAATTGTATTTTATTAACATCTACATGCCTAACCCTAAACACAACCATAACCGTAATATAAAAACAGTAATTATACTGAGTATTATTCATTTTATTTATTAAATTACTAATTGTATTTTATTAATGTCTATGCCAACCCTAAACCTAACCATCACAGCAATGTAAAACAGTAATTACACAGAGTATTATCCACATTATTTATTAAAATACCCATTAAATTGTATTTTATTAACATCTATCCCATAAACCCAACCCTCACAGTAATATAAAAATACTAATTACTACAGTGTCACAAAACCAGGATGAGAATCCGCAGCTGTATCCCTTCTAGACTTTACAGTGGCGGCTTTTGGTGGGTGGGGCTTAGCTGATGATTGACAGGACCTGGCTGTAGCGGAGTCCAATGACAGCGCGCTGTTCTGTTGGCAGAGGGCGGTGTTGCCTAACTAACCGAATGCGAGGCGTCACAACAATGAGCTACAGGAAGTCTGCGGTCCTTCTTTGTATACATTTTCTTTTGTGTACATGAATAGATGAACATTTCATAAAATGCGCATAGATGGTAGCATTTGAATATACCCATAAAACACACTGTAGTGATGTAGAAAACTGATCTACTCATGAATCTTATCACTTTCCATGCTTACTATGCATACACACGTTTCCTCATTTGTTGCTGTTATGCAGTTGTTGCACTTTTGTAACACAAAATATAATAAATTACACACACACACACACACACACACACACACACACACACACACACACACACACACACACACACACACACACACATATATATACATACATACATATATATATATATATATATATATATATATATATATATATATATATATATATATATATATATATATATATACATATATATATATATATATATATATACATATATATATATATATATATATATATATATATATATATATATATAAACACACACACATACTCATCGGCCACTATATTATACATCTTACTAGAACCGGGTTGGACCCACTTTTGCCCTCTGAACTGCTTTAATCCTTCGTGGCATAGATTCAACAAGGTACTGGAAATATTCCTCAGAGATTTTGGTCCATATTGAGATGATAGCATCACGCAATTGCTGCAGATTTGTCTGCTGCACATGCATGATACAAATCTCCCATTCCACCACATCCCAAAGGTGCTCTATTGGATTGAGCTCTGGTGACTGTGGAGGCCATTTGAGTACAGTGAACTCATTGTCATGTTCAAGAAACCAGTCTGAGATGATTCACGCTTTATGGCACATTATAGCCATCAGAAGATGGGTACACTGGGGTCATAAAGGGATGGACATGGTCAGCAACAATACTCAGATAGGCTGTGGTGTTGACACGATGCTTAATTTGTACTAATGGGCCCAAAGTGTGCCAAGAAAATTACACTACCACCACCACCAGCCTGAACTGTTGATAGAAGGCAAAATGGATTCATGTTTGTTATGTTGTTGATGCCAAATTCTAACCCTTGTTAGAATTAATGAACAGTTGGACAGGTGTACCTAATAAAGTGGCCGGTGAGTGTATATATATGCGTGTGTGTGTGTGTTTTATCTAGCAATTATTTTCTATTGCCAATACCAATAGTAATACCCAGAGAAAAACTACAACTCTCTCAATAAAACATTAATGTTTTTTAGTAAAACGTTGTTTTTGCTTTTATTGTGTAAACTATTGTTGACGTTTTGTCCAAATGTTCAGTAAAACTACTATTTTGAGCCTTTTTTGGCATAAAATGAGAAAAGCACCATGTTTCCAGATGTATTCATTTTTAGACAACAATTTTAAAAGGTGAATGTTTTATGCTAATTCAGAAAAACTAAAAGTTGTCAAGTGGTCTCTTTTTATTTTTCCATATATATAGGCAAATATCAAAAATATCACTACCCTGAGTAATAAAAAGTGAAATAAAATCATTCTCCCATATACTAAAATATGAATATACCGCACTGTAAAAAAATATTTCTTAATTTACAGTTTCTGTATTTTGTGATTCACAAGTGTTTTACGTTTATGTACTGTTTTGAATTTCATTATGGGATGTTGAAAATTCAACTGAGCAGTTTAGCAAAGTGACTTTTATTGACATTTTTGTAGTATATATATATATATATATATATATAGAGAGAGAGAGAGAGAGAGAGAGAGAGAGAGAGAGAGAGAGAGAGAGAGAGAGAGAGAGAGAGAGAGGAGGGAGGCGAATAAGTCTGTAATATAACAGAAAATGTACTGGCAGTTTATTACAAGGCGCTTTTGTAGCGTAATATACAACACCAACCCAGACAATATATAACTTTAAACTATTAAAAATGCTAATAATCTAACTTTTCAAGGTTAAAAGTTGTTGGAAGAAAGTTCAAGGGCCCATAAGGAGATTCAAAAGCATAAATAAAAGGGGGGGGGGGAATAAAATGAAGTCATGAATCACAAAATATGGAAACTTGCAGATTTACAGATCTTTTTTTTACAGTGCAGTAGTCTATTCTGATCATTCATTCATTCATTTTCCTTCGGCTTAGTCTCTTGATTCATCAGGGGTCGCCACAGCAGAATGAACCGCCAACTTATCCAGCATATGTTTTACACAGCGGATATTCTTCCAGCTGCAACCCAGTACTGGGAAACACCCATACACACTCATTCACACCTATACACTACAGCCAATTTAGTTTATTCAATTACCCTATACTGCATGTCTTTGGACTGTGGGGGAAACCGGAGCACCCAGAGGAAACCCACACCCACACAGGGAGAACATGCAAACTCCACACAGAAATGCCAACTGACGCAGCCGGGGCTCAAACCAGCGACCTTCTTGTTGTGAGGTGACAGTGTTAACCACTAAGCCACCGTGTTGCCCTATTCTGATGATCACCATATAAACATGACCCGCACAAAATTATACTTTGACAGATCGATGTGCAGTCAGGTATAATTGATTTGGCTGGAGCTCCTATGTAGTTTGCTGCAGGGCTTGATTGGCTTCTATTACGAAGGAGTTGACTCAGTTACCAAAGGCTGGCCATTAAAGGCCTGAGACTCTTTCATGGTATTAAGTTGATTTAAAGTGGGAGAGGTGATTAATGGGGGTCTGTTGCTCAGACCCCAAGCTATTCCCTGCCATTGATCTACTGCGCCTTTGATACAGAGACCAAATGAATTTAGACCTCGGTGAAACTTTCAGAGGAAACATTTTTACATTTCAGCTCAAGCAGTGGAAATCTAATGCTTTATTGAAAGACTGCACGAAGTGTCATGAACATGTAAATGTGCATGTCCTAAGCATGTGCATGTACAATTTGCTACAGAAGGTTTTATGCATTTGTACACAGGTTGTGAATTATACACTCACCCACTTTATTAGGTACACCTGTCCAACTGCTTGTTAATGCACATTTCTAATTAGCCAATCACATGGCAGCAACTCAATGCAGTTAGGCATGTAGACATGGTCAAGACGATCTGCTGCAGATCAAACAGAGCATCAGAATGGGGAAGAAAGGGGATTTAAGTGACTTTGAATGTGGCATATTTGTTGGTGCCAGAAGAGCTGGTCTGAGTACTGATCTACTGGGATTTTCAGGCACAACCATCTCTAGGGTTTACAGAGAAAATGTTTAATAATACAGAGAGTTTACAGAGATATTATGATGGTACGGTCAGAATTTGGCCCTACTTTGGGCCCATTAGTACCAATTGAGCATCGTGTTAATGCCACAGGCTACCAGAGTATTGTTGCTGACCATATCCATCCCTTTATGACCACAGTGTACTCATCTTCTGATGGCTACATCCAGCAGGATAACGCATCATGTCATAAACTTGAACATGACAGTGAGTTCACTGTACTCAAAATGGCCTCTACAGTCACCAGAGCTCAATCCAATAGAGCACCTTTGGGATTTGGTGGAATGGGAAATTCGCATCATGGATATGCAGCCGATAAATCTGCAGCAACTGCGTGATGCTATCATGTCAATATGGACCAAAATCCCTGAGGAATATTTCCAGTACCTTGTTGAATTTACGCCATGAAGGATTAAGGCAGTATTGAAGACAAATCAGGGTCCAACCCGGTACTAGTACCTAATAAAGTGGCCGGTGAGTGTACATTGACAATAGGGTCAGATTTTTCTGTAAAGTTAGTTTGTGTAGAACATGATTCGGTTAAATAAATATTTATATTTATTTAAATTTCATCTAATTTATTAATAAAATGTATTTAAGTTTTCAGTGTTTTGAGGTATATCTAGTGTATTCAGAGCTGTAACCCCTTATTATTTTATGTCAAACTGTAAACTAGGTAAAAAAATGCATCTAATTTGAGTTTACTTTTAGGCTATATGAAGAAACAAACACCTATTTTACAAGAAAAGTGTCTTTTGAATACTTAAAATGTCTATCAGTGCTCCGATCTGCAAGTTTCATACTGTTGAAGTGTTTTTCTCGCATAGACTGATTGGCGCCATTATGTACTCAAAATAGTAGGAACCGCAATAGGGGTGGTCAAGTGTATTTTTATATTATTTATTACTTTAATTATTAATATTATTATTTTAAATACAGCTCAGAGAAAACCTCTCTCTATTAAAGCGCTGACACCCCAGACATCTTGTTTTGACGTCCGTCAGGGGGAATCCATCATTAATTAGGGGCGTCGATCTCCCCTTAACCCCCATGTAATTCATACCCCGTTTGTACATCAAGTTTGTTGCGAACTCATAATTTAAAGGAAAGACCCCTAATATGTTTTTTTTTCCAGATACTTTCATGCAGTGTGGTTTAATAATCTATGACTATAAAAAGGCTGCAAAATTGCAAAGATCAAAATGCGCAATAAATGACGTTATTAGCTGCGTCTCAGTTCCGAAGCTGAATCTTTTGAAGGAGGAATTCTAAGGCTGATTGCATCTCACTTCGAAGGATTCTCATGTGCATTTCCTGAGTAATGAAGGACACAACCGATGAATCCTTCATTTGCAAGAATGCTAAAATATCCCATGATTCATTGCGCACAGGATGTTTTGTTTGTTTTTTAGAAAATCCCAGATTACTCCTTTAAATGTGAATAGTTTGATATGTGAGTAAACTGAAATGCAATACTTGCTAAAAACACAAACAATTTAAAATTCATTCATTCATTAATTTGCGCAGCAAAATTAATTTGCTCAGCGGGTAGCATGTTCGCCTTAGAGCAAGAAGGTCACTGGTTCGAGCCTCGGCTGAGTCAGTTGGCGTTTCTGTGTGGAGTTTGCATGGTCTGGTCTCCTCGTGTTCGCGTGGGTTTCTCTGGGTGCTCTGGTTTCCCCCACAGGTCCAAAGACATGTGGTAAAGGTTATTTGGGTAGGCTAAATTGTCTGTAGTGAATGAGTGTGTATGAATGTTTCCCAGCAATGGGTTGCAGCTGTAAGGGCATGTGCTGCGTAAAACACATGCTGGATAAGTTGGCAGTTCATTCCACTGTGGCAACCCCAGATTAATAAAGGGACTAAGCCAAAAAGAAAATTATTGAATTCGTTAATTTTCCTTCATCTTAGTCCCTTATTTATCCGGGGTTGCCACAGCGGAATGAACCGCCAACTATTCCAGCATATGTTTTACAGATGAGCCGCCGTGCTGCCCCAATTTAAAATTATGACATATTAAACTAATAGATAGTTAACTCTTTCCTACCATCATTTATTTAAAAAGTTGCCAGTCACGATGATTTTCGCCTAAATTTGGAAGGCCTCCGAAAATTTCCTGCTACGAATATATGATCATTTTATATATAAAAATAAAGAACCAAGTCTCTGCTTTTAAACAAATCTTACATGTGTGTAAACTGGAAGTTGCTGAGATTTTATTTCAACATATGTACTTCCAACTGAAATGGAATATCAAGTAGGGGGCGGGGATTTCTTTTGTGCTTCATTCGCTTATAGCAAACTAATGGTAAGGGGGCGTGGTTAAGGATATTAATATCCAGTTGCAATAGAAGCCCTAAGGAAGACGTCAACAGAAGACCAATCCACCAATCCAAATGCGGAAGCAAATGTCTCTGATTAAAGATAATAAAAAACACTGTTTTTTTTCAGTAGATTAACTTCCAGAGATTAATTATTCATATTAAGAATAACAATGTAAGCTAGCAAAATAAATATTGCAGACCTGTAGCCAGCCTGCTGTTGAACATAACATTGTGTTAACCGTTCAAATAAATCTTTACTGAATTACTGAATTGGAAATTAGGTTATTTTAATATAGTCAGTCATGAACTGAAGTGGGCCGGTCTAAGGCTTGAAACTCCAGGGCTGAAAAGGAGTCCCACTCCGGCCCTGCGCTGGAGTATATAATAAAATTTGGTTACACCTTACTTATAAGCTGTTCCCGAAACAGTATAACTATTCATTTAACTACATAGGAATATTAATTATTCCTTGTGTATTGTTAAATATGACTACCCTTTTGTTATGTTTGTAGTTGTTTTGGCTCCATTGACTTCCATTATAACCACATTTTTTGATTGCAATGCCATGACATCATATAATCATGCGTTCTTGAATTTTGGTGGTTTTCCCTGTTGGGAAGAATTTTTTACTGCTGATCATCAGCTGGCATCATTAAATCTTTAGATAGGCCTGTGCAAAAGGTTTCTGGCTTTTAGATGGAGTCCTATGGAGTAAAACAGCAGAGTGTGTGTGCATAAATACACTTACTATGTTCTGAGATTATGGGCAATCAAAAAATGTCATTACAATGGAAGTCAATGGGGCAAAAACAGACCCCAACATAACGAAAAGGTAGTCAATTTGCCCAGAGTGTATTGTTGAGTTTTTAAAAAAATCCAAAGTATTTTCCCAAAATATGTCTAAAATAAGATTTGTCACCAAAAATCATTCAATTTGTTGAAACACACAGAAAACTGTGGTCAAATTAAGCCTTAAAATCACTCGTAGAGTGTACGAAAAGATCCCCAACAGCACACAAGGGTTAATTACGTGTACTTATGGTTAAAGTTAGATTGTTTAAGGTTAACTACATGTAATTGTGCATAATTAATGTCCTATAGTGAGTACATGAAACATGTCTAGCAAGGATACCATAAACTTAAGTGCTTCTGACCTTGAATGGATGTAAACATTGTTGAAGACCCCCTAAATAAAATTGGCTTGCCGAAAAGGGCCTTTGGTATTCCTGAGAGTTAACAAAACCCTGAGGTGCTTGAGGTCTGTGTGTACAATCCCTTTGCCCTCCTCTCATGTCTGTTTGGCATGGTAATGAGTAAAGGTGATGGCATTGCTTAGCATATCAGAGGTGGTTTGTATTCATTGAGAACAGCTCTGAGAAATGGGACTAATCAAAATGTGCAAATTAAAACTCCCAGTGAATTGATTCCATTTCATCCAATTGAAATTCTGCACAAGCCCAGGTTCAATTGGAAGATGCGTGAGACACTTAGGGTCCACAATCTTTCATTTAAAAAGGTCTAAGATATCACCATTTCATATGCTGTGCCTTTGAGCTCTAAAATGTAACAATCGCTGTTGTGCATTTTTCAGACAGCACAGAAACAAATTTGTTTGCACGTTGGCTTGAATTCATATTCATGTTTGTCCACTATTGAATATGGACACAGTTGAACTGACTTTGCAGTGAAACAATAAATGAAAATGTCTGATTCCTTATGAAAGAAACTGTAAACAAAAAGCTTTGAAAAAAATGAAACTTGTTTTTAACGGTTTCTAAAATTGAATCATGCTTAATTAAGTCTGATCCATACCTGTCAACCCTCCCGTTTTTCCAGGGATTTTCCTGTATTTTACAATTCTATCCTGTTCTCATCCCGTAAAGGTATTTTACCGTATTTCTCCCGTATTTTCAGTCTTTCTCTGAATGGTGGCAATAAACATTTAAGGGCACCTATGAAGAAAAATCTACTTTTCAAGCTGTTTGGACAGACATATGTGCAGGTATAGTGTATGGACCGTCATATTGGGGTGAAATAAACTCACCCAGTCCTTTATTTTCAATTTAACAACATAAAAACGGTGGACCAATTGGAGCGGTTTTCAGATCGACCACAACTTGATGTAGGAGTGAGGTCCCACCGCCCACCAATATTGATTGACAGCTGGGCATATTAACATATCCCGGTAGTCACGTGTATAATCACATCAACAAGTCAGGACGAGCGCAAAGCAACCGGGAATAAAAGGTCTGATCAGTTCGTTAGGATCATCAATCATCATCAAATGTGATCAAGAGTGAGTTTTACAAGTTTAACATGTTTTAAAACAGTGTTTAATTACAGTGATTTACTTCAGCTTTACTTCATCAGCACAGCCGCGTGTCAGAACAATTATAAAGGAAGACGCTTCAATCCCGGTTTGTGGACGTTAAATCAGGTTTATTTTGTACATTAATATAACAGAAATTTATGGTGGGCATATCCCTTATTTTTACATCCCAATGTTGACAAGTATGGTCTAATCATGCTTAATTAAACTTTTGTTTATACTATTGATAATTAAAATACATACAAATAGTTCATACTAATCACTTCATTTAAATTCAATTAAAAAGAATTCAAAGCCCTTAAGTGGGTTGCACATCGGATGTGCCACTCAGCGCCACGCTACGACGTGCACATGACTGTAGGGTACATGTGACCATTCTGCTTATTTCACAAGTCTTGACGCGTATTAGTGCTCTTACACTTGATCACGACACGAGAGTCCATCTAATTGAATGTATCTTCATTTTATTTTCACATCAGATATCCACACGTGCCAATGTTGTCAAAATCCACTCACATACAACTTGTTTGTTCCAGCCTGATGAACAATGACTCCAATATTTCACTTCTACGGTCAAAAACTTGTGCTCTCCAACTTCTGCACATCACACTAAAAACTCACGTGTCACACAAAACGTGTGAACTATCTGAAGCATACGGCACATGCACAGTAACTCAAAGCATATGACATGCAAATCAGCAAGAACAGTATATGAAAACAGTATATATATATATATATATATATATATATATATATATATATATATATATATATATATATATATATATATAAAGTATATAACATGCAAGTATAACAGAAAAAAAAAATATATATATAAATTACCTAGAACAATAAACTATTAAATGTGGCTCCTACAATGACAATTGGAAGTATCGCACACCAGACGCACACATTCACATGTTATTTAAAGTGAAAGTATTGAGATGGTGCTTTGTGGCGCAGCAGAAATATGAATAGTGTCATGAGTCATAGCTTGGTGCCATGGATAGGGATAGATAGGGGCTGACCACGATGACGACGACGACCGGGTTCGAGTCCGGGGAAGAGTGGTTCCAGAAATCAGGTAAGAAAACAAAAACAAAATCCAAAAAATTAAGCGAACAAGTTCGTCACAGGGTGAGAATGTGGTCAAAATCCAAAAACGTGGTAAAAATCAGACGAGGGCTTTTCTTTTTCTGGACGGCTTTTGTGAATCGTCGTTGGTTGGGTTTAGGGACGGAGGAGGGTGGGTCAGCCGATTGGCTGGTCGCACGGTCAATCATTCTGTCATCAGGCAGACAGGCGGAAGGTCGTTCGACAGCGGCCTCTAGCGGGTTTATGCGAGAACGGCGCAGGAAAAAGCGTGCACAGCGGCCTCTCGCGGACTCGCGAAAACAAAATCTGCAAAAATACGTACCTCCCGGAACGTATTTCGCGGTCTCCAGAAATGTCCCCGGGACTACGTTCTCAGAATTAGCCTGGGTTGCTAAAATGCATGGTGCGGCGCTGAGCAGCGCATCCGGTGTGCGACCACTCTTAAACACCAAAAGAAGGTTTAATCAAGTTCAAGATCAGTGTTACCTTCAAGTGTCATATGTTATATTATGTAATAAATGTAATATTCAAACTAAATATGGTACTAACCCAGCAGGCACAGGATGTCAACATGACATCAGATTGCATCATGAGGACGTTGCATTCTGTTTGGAAATGAAAATTGGATTGACGTCAGAACTCAATATCAGGCTGAAGTCAATGTCCAACATAAAATCAATAAAATACCAACGCCTAATGATGTTACAGCTTGACGTTGTGTGGACGTTACCACTTTAACGTCTATCAGATGTTGGATTTCATTTGCCATACCTGATTAATAAATGTTAATATTTTTTATGTCAAGTGAGCACGCACAGATGTTTCAGCATTAAATACGGCTTTGACAATTATTCTATTATCCAATCAGTTCTTGACCAAACCTCTATATATACCAAAGCTGACTTACCTGCAGTATCTCACGACTTTAGCATCCATCCACCACCCCAACACCTTACCTATTAAGCATTACATTCCCGGGGGGAGCGTTCTGGGGCCGGGCTAGATACTTCGCTCGAATCCCATCTCCTCTCTATTCCCTGATAAGGGGAATAACACGAGTTTGGGTGTCTTCCCCGAGCTCAGAGCCCTCTCCCCAGACAGCACGCCAAATACGCCTTATTCTTAAACTTCTGTAAGTGTGAACTTGTGAATATGACGTTGGTTTAAGATATTGGTTCAACGTTGGACTTTGGTCACTTTTCAACACAACCTAAAATGAACTTAATATCAGCATTATTTGTCGTCGTTATTGGACATCAAAATAAAGTTGTCCCTAGACGCTGACTAGACATTGAATTTTGGTCATCTGACGTTACAACCTAAATCTAACCTAATATTCACTTCTTATGGCGTGTGCAACATAGGCTCATTCTGAAAACCTAGCCCTCTTCTGGAGATCGCGAATTATGTAGCCAGAAGTACGTCTGACCACTGACCACTTACCTCTATATGGACTGCTTTCCCGCTGTTACCAGTTTGACCAGTAGCTCGCCATGTACATTGGCGCACTTGAGATGCAGAGAGGAGATGACCATGACGAGGGGGTTCAAGTCTGGTGAAGAATGGTTCCAGAAAGCAGGTAAGACAAAAACAGAAGCCAAAAATATAAAATAAACAAGTAAATAACAGGGTAAAATGTGGTAAAATCTGAAAACGTGGTAAAAATCAGGAGAGGGTTTTTCTTTTTCTGAATTACTTTTTAAAAATGTCGGTAAGTGGGTGGGCGGGTCAATCGGTGCTTTTGAAAACACTATTGGTTGGGTTTAGGAAAAGAGGAGGGTGGGTCATTCGATCGGTCAGTCAGTCAGTCAGTCAACAGCGGCTTCTGGTGGATTTACTCAAGAAGAGCAGGCGCGAATGGCACTCGCGAGAGAAATTTGAGATCTCAAAAACCCTACACAGCGGCCTCTGATGGATTTACGTGAGAACAGCAGGTGTGAATGGCACTCGCGAGAGAAATTTGAGATCTTAAAAACCCTACACAGCGGCCTCTGATGGATTTACGTGAGAACAGCAGGTGTGAATGGCACTCGCGAGAGAAATTTGAGATCTCAAAAACCCTACACAGCGGCCTCTGGTGGATTTACATGAGAACAGCAGGTGTGAATGACACTCGCGAGAGAAATTTGAGATCTTAAAAACCCTACACAGCGGCCTCTGATGGATTTACGTGAGAACAGCAGGTGTGAATGGCACTCGTGAGAGAAATTTGAGATCTTAAAAACCCTACACAGCGGCCTCTGATGGATTTACGTGAGAACAGCAGGTGTGAATGGCACTCGTGAGAGAAATTTGAGATCTCAAAAAGTGCACACAGCGGCCTCTGGTGGATTTACGTGAGAACAGCAGGTGTAAAAGGCACTCCTGAGAGAAATTTGAGATCTCAAAAAGTGCACACAGCGGCCTCTGGTGGATCCGTGAAAACAAAAACTGCAAAAAAGTAGCACATTTATTAATATGGACTTTTTAGATACATTCGACAGTTTTCGTTTTCAAAGGAATAATAATTTATACAGTCGTGGACGTGTTTTAGTGGCTAATATGACGGTGATGTGATACTTCCCAAATGTTGCAGACACTATTACCAATATCAAAATGCTTTTTTGATGCAAAATTAATTTAAACATCCAGTTACTCCGATTAAGAAACATGAATAGGCCTAGGCTAGTATAGGCCTGGTAAAGAAAATCCACTCTAAATGTAAAACTAAATAAATTGGTAAATACTCTTGACACATGAGAGTGTAAAGCCTGCAGCCCACAGCAAAGGTGCAGAGTTATTGCGTATCAAATTTAACAAACAGTTCACTTAGAATTTCATGTAATTTTGCTCACATGGATAATTGAATATTAATTAGATGATGTCATTACGCTGTTGTGCTGTCAGCCAATCACTATATTGCTGGTCATGATTTTGAGGATCGATAGATCAGTACTTCACAACACACGCATCGATCTCAGATCAGTTCATCGAGAAATTTTAATCTGATTTGCGAACTTGTCTGAAGAACCAAATTCCTACACAGCGCCTCTGGTGGATTTACGCAAGAACAGCAGAATAGCACTCGCGAGAGAAATTTGAGATCTGAAAAAGCCCACACAGCGGCCTCTGGTGGATTTGTGAAAACAAAAACTGCAAAAGAACGTAGCTCCTGGGACGTATTTGGTGCTCTCCTGAAATGTATATAGGGGTACATTTTCAGAATGAGCCTGGGTTGAACGTGTGCGTGCTGGGTAGATACTTTTTAAGGACAGTAATGTTGCTTTTTGCAATACTTTTTAGTCTGGGCTGGGTCTCAATGAGCTCACCGCAGTCCATTTTGGTATTGCGTATGATACTGTTTAGGGGAGCGCGGGCACAAAGTAACGCGGGGTTAAATGTAACAACAAAAATTTTAAAGTATTTGCTCAGGGTTAACCATGGCATGCTTCAGAGGTTTCCACCACAGTGTCGGCAGATGTCTTCCTGCCAATTATTGAAAAAGTTTGGCAAAATTTGAATGAGAAACACAGGAGAAACTATTTTTGCAGCATAAAAGTATTTTTTTATTATAGTCGATATTTTTTTATTTTAAAAAAATCTGTGAAAGTATGTACGAAAAATCTTACATTGTTGTGATTACCGTCTTCTAGGCTAAAATATGAAACCATTTTGAAAGATGTAAGAAGCACACAGTGACTGCTTGCCAGTTTTAAGGAAAACATGACACAGTGGGGTTAGTTGTAACAGGGTGTTACAATTAAGCCACACACTGTTGGACACCAATTAAACCAACAAAGTTATTTTTGGAATTTTGCGTGTAATGTTGAGAACTTTTTAAATAAAAATGTTTTTTTAATAGATTTTTTTTTTATTGCTATTAATGCGAATAAATGCATTGTATAATAATGAATAAATGGATAATAATGCAAATAGATTCAAATGTGTTTATCCAATAAACAAATAAATAAATAAACATACTGTGCTCTGTATGAGAAATGAGCCAATTACTGAGGAAATATAGCTACAATTTAAAGTATACAGAAATTAAATTAACTGTGTAAAATCTGCCTTTGTAAGCATGTGTTACAACTAGTGATGGAAAGAGTACTGAAAAATCGTACTTAAGTAATGTATCATTACTTGCCTAAAAATGTAGTGCTAGTAGTCTGTCTGTGAGTTTTACGCTGTAAAAAGCTGATGCATTTACATCTAATTTGTGGATGTGTGTAAACGTAACATTCTGTAGTGCATTTAGTTATTGCCCAGCAGGCGCACAACGTCATAAGATGTTAATTTTAGATTAGATTTAGGTTGTGATGTCAGGTGACCAAAATTCAAGTCTAGTCAGCATCTAAGGACAATGTTATTTTGACGTCCAATAATGACGTCAAATGACGTTGATATTTGGTTGATTTTAGGTGGTGTTAGAAACTGACCAAAATGCAACGTCAAGCCAACGTCATATTGACGTTAAATACTGACATTTATTCGTCAGGTATGGCAACCAAAATCCAACATCTGATAGACGTCATATTGGTAAGATCCACTCAACGTCAAGCTGTAACATCATTAGACGTTGATATTTGGTTGATTTTAGGTTGAACGTTGGACACTGACGTTGGCCTGATGTTAAGTTCTGACATCAACCCGATTTCCAAACAATGCAACATCCCCACAACTTTAGGGTACAACGTCAATCTGACGTCATGTTGATATCTTGTGCCTGTTGTGTGTTTAAGGCCATTTCGGTCATCATACAGTAAACAACGTCATCAGTGACATGCATCTAAACAATCTCTGGGTCATTGCGTGTAAAGATTTTGGACATCTTCTTGGACACTTTTAATTCTTCCAAACAGTTTGCTGCAATTATAAATCGCCCATGTCTTGATGTAGTTTATTATCATGTGATTTACCTTCTATGTGTGATTTGATTGGACAGAAATCACAGGACTGATTTTTCTAATCTCAATAAACAGGAAAAAATAAAGTAGTGACTGCAGGTTAAAGGAAAGTAGTGAAGTAAAAGTACCGATACCGCACTAAAAATGTACCCAGGGTGAAAGTTAAAGTACACATTTATAAAACTACTCAGTAAATTACAATTACAGTAATTTGAGTATTTGTAATTCGTTACTTTACACTGGTCAAGGGCGTAGCGGACATTTTAAAAGTGTGGGGGGGGGGGGGGGGGGGGGACAGCTGTATGAGATCATACGTTCATATAATTATTAATCACCTGTTTCTAAATGGTCTGTCTCTAAAAGTGAGGGGGACGGATCCCCCCCCCCCTATCCCCCTGGTTGCTACGCCCCTGCCACTGGTTACAACTAACCCCCTGTGTGTTACAACTTGCCCAGCAGGTGGGGTAAATAATAACATTTTTACTCCTGGCACATTTGGCAATACTGCACAGAAACCATAAGTCCGGAGATCATATTTTCAGTTCTCATTTGTAGGAGAGGCTTGTGTGTTATTGGTAAAAAGATATGGGTTGTCTAGGCCATTACTTTGTTCAATATTTGAGGTATTGAGAAATACATGAGGTTGACAATATCACCTCATTTCTAAACAAGGAAACACATCAACACTAAATAAAACAAGTCAGTCAGAGTGTTTCAAGGAGTTTACGGATATTTATGACGTGCTGAAGTGTTTGTGCTGACGTTCCCAAATGCTTGACAAAGAAGAAAATCTGATGTGAACACTTGCCAAAACACTTCGCTTGACTTGACATTCATATTCACAGCTTGTTTAAGCAGGGATGTTTACACTGCTGCATGTCACTCGTTCTCAACCCCGTCGCGAAAGCACATTACACGGTGTCACGAGCACATCAAAATAATGAAACGAGATACAATTAACAAGCAACCACCTGCGATTTATACATACAGCGCTGTGTGAACAGTCTATGGCTACATAAGCATATGGACAGACGTAAAGACAACGTGCCTTTGTGTTGTAATCCTCGGAGATCTGGCATGGTGTAGATCTTTCCGTCGATAAAAACCTGTGGCGGATTCTTTCGCGCAGCCATCCGTCAGTATGGAGGTTTAATTGATGTAGAAATAATCTGACTGTCAAAGGCATGTTAATACCATCTTCTCTTGTTGATTTACTTATGAGAATAGCATCACATCAACAGTGCAGGATTCATAAACGCTTCGTCTATAATCTGTCTATGAATTAGAAAGTCAGAGGTTGCTGAAGGAGCAGGCCGATACATGTATGCGAAGATGATGAGGGATTTGATAGCGTCTGAATTTAGCATCTGTTAGATGGGGTGCAGTTAATGCCAGGGTAGAAAAACTACACTGAAAATAAATGTTTGATTGGGTTTACTACATTTTTAAGCTAAGTCCTTGCATTTATATTTATGGGCTCCCTGCTGAAAAATCAAGCTTAAACCAGCCTAGGCTGGTTGGCTGATTTTAGCTGGTTGACCAGCCTGGTTTTAGAGGGGTTTTGGCCATTTCCAGGCTGGTTTCCAGCCATTTCCAGCCTGGTCTTAGCTGGTCAGGCTGGAAAATGACCTGCTAAAACCTGCTAAAACCAGCCTGACCAGCCTGGTTTAAGCTGGACATAGCTGGTTTTGGCTGGGCTCCCAGCCTGGCTAGACTAGTCAAGCTGGTTTTAGCTGGTCATCTCCCAGCCTGACCAGCTAAGACCAGGCTGGAAATGGCTGGAAACCAGCCTGGAAATGGCCAAAACCCCTCTAAAACCAGGCTGGTCGACCAGCTAAAACCAGCCAACCAGCCTAGGCTGGTTTAAGCAGTTTTTTTCAGTAGGGCTGACTTTAAACAAACACATTAAATAAAATTTTCTTTGTCTTAGTCCCTTTATTCATTAAGAGTCACCACATTGGAATGAACCGCCAACTTATTTATGTTTTACACACCAGATGCCCTTCCACCTGCAACCCAGTGCTGGAAAACATTCATACACGCTCATTCAGACACATATACGGCCAATTTAGTTTTATTCAATTCACCTATAGTGCATGTGTTTGGACTGTGGGGGAAACCGGAGGAAACCCACGCCAACACGGGGAGAACATGCAAGCTCCACACAGATATGTCAACTGGCCAAACCGGAACTCGAAGTAGTGACCTTCTTGCTGTGAGGCGATTGTGCTACCCGCTGCGCCACCGTGTCACCTAAATTTAATTTGTTCGTTTAAATTCAGCCCATATAAATATAAATACAACCACTTACCTTAAAAAATGCAGTAAATACAATAAATTTTTTGATAATTTTTTTCAGTGTACATATAATGATAAATGAATGTGTTTTTTAAAATAATAATACATTTATCTGGGTGTTTTTTCTATGCTTGAAGAAAAACTGAAAGCCATTAGGCTAATAACCTTGTAAATTACACAAAAGATATCGTATTCACACATCAGCATTAAAAAAAAATATATAACAAATACAAAAAACGATATATAAAATACAATAAAACACAGTAAAAACATAGTAAATTTAAAATAAATAAATAAATATTAAATAGAGGTAAATAAATAGTAGGGGAGTTAAAGTATGACAATATGAAACCAAAATCTTCTAATAAAGTATATAAATATTATATAAATATCTTGAAACGGTTCAGAAGATTTACATGTTACCTTTAATAAGTAATTATAACCTGTCCCATACCATATTAAATATGATTTGTTTATTTGTTAGATTACTTCATTCAATTAAAATAATTATATTGCGCAAACATTCAATCATTTTCTTTTCAGCTTAGTGCCTTTATTAATCCAGGGTCGCCACAGCGGAATGAACCGCCAACTTATCCAGCACATGTTATACACAGCGGATGCCCCTCCAGCCACAACCCATCACTAGGAAACACCCATACACTCTCACTCACACTCATACACTATGGACAATTTAACCTTCCCAATTCACCGCCGCATGTCTTTGGACTGTGGGGGAAACTGGAGCACCCAGAGGAAACTGTGACAAAAAAACAATGTAAAGACACTGATATGCTGAGATAATTTAAGAAATCTTTTGCATGATTATTAATTTCATTATCAAATACTGTAGAATACAAAAAAAAAAAAAGGTGTTTTATAGAATTATCTGTTGTCTTAGACTTGACTCATGGCCGAGAATTTATTAAGTTTTACCTCTCTGACTGGTCATCCCTCCTTTCTGCTTCATATGAAAATAATCTATCAAGAGCCATGTTGTCAAATTAGGATCATCATCATATTATTTTAACTTTAGTTTTGTCGACTTTCCAAACTAACTGCCTGTCGAAACCTTTGCATTGAAGGCTTTTATGCCAGTTGCACAGTGCATGAGCAGCGCATACTTTTTCGGCGCGCATGTCAACAAACGGTACTCACAGCAGGAGCAGAGCGGTGTGTCAAGCAGGAGTGCTGCGTGAGGTGCGCGAGTAAGGTTTTTTGTGCGCATGCGTCAGTTTGCTTTTTGATTAAACTACATTGCTTTCACCAGCGTTGGTTCGGATGCACATAGAAAATAACGTCTTTATTCAGGGATTACCACTCTTAATAAATACACTTTATTAAGTGCCCCAGTAAATGGGGTCTAGCGACACTCCTGTTAGCCCCCTGAATTATTAGCCCCCCTGTTTATTTTTGTCCCAATTTCTGTTTAACGGAGAGAAGATTTATTCAGCACATTTCTAATCATAATAGTTTTAATAACTCATTTCTAATAACTGGTTTATTTTATCTTTGCCATGATGACAGTAAATAATATTTTACTGGATATTTTTCAAGACACTTCTATACAGGTTAAAGTGACATTTAAAGACTTAACTAGGATAATTAGGTTAACTAGGCAGGTTGGGATAATTAGGCAAGTTATTATATAACAGTGGTTTGTTCTGTAAACTATCGAAAAAATATATAGCTGAAAAAGGCTAATAATTTTGACCTTATAAAAAATAAAAACTGCTTTTATTCTAGCCGAAATAAAACAAATAAGACTTTCTCCAGAAGAAAAAATATTATCAGACATACTGTGAAAATTTCCATGCTCTGTTAAACGTAATTTGGGGAAATATTTAAAAAAGAAAATAAAATCAAAGGGGGCTAATAATTCTGACTTCAACTGTATTTTAATTGAATCAAATAAACTTTTCTTGCTATCCCAACTACATCAAGTATGAAGTTAAACTTTCTGTAACCTACTGAATTGAACTGAAACTCGATTAATAAATATTAAATATTCAAATAAATGAAAGTAACAAAACATTTGTTGTGACTTTTTGTAATTTTATCATCATTTTGTGCTTTGATTTAATACAAATTTAACATAAAAAGCATCTAAATAGCAGAATTACTAAACTTTATCAATTTGTTACGCGATTAATATTAAAAAATGTATATAAAAATGAAATATGACACTCAGTTTTCAGCGAAACATTACTTTTCTTTGTCAAATAGAAAAATAAAAATGGGAGGAAAAAGCATATTGGCTGTAGAGTATCATTTTTACTTTTAATAATAATAATAATAATAAATGGGTTGCGTGGTTAGCACTATCAGCTCACAGCAAGAAGGTCGCTGGTTCGAGTCCCGGCTGGATCAGTTGGCATTTCTGTGTGGAGTTTGCATGTTCTCCTCATGTTGGCGTGGGTTTCCTCCGGGTGCTTCAGTTTCCCCCACAGTCCAAAGACATGCGCTATTGGTGAATTGGGTAAGCAAAATTGTCCGTAGTGTATGAGTGTGAATGAGTGTGTATGGATGTTTCCCAGTGATGGGTTGCAGCTGGAAGGCCATCCGCTGTGTAAAACATATGCTGGATAATTTGGTTGTTCATTCCGCTGTGTCGACCCCTGATGAATAAAGAGACTAAGCTGAAGGAAAATTAATGAATGAATAATAAAATAAAGAATTACATTTTACTATAAATATGTAATATATATATTTTTTGCTGTAATTTCTTTAAGTTGTAGTTAGCTTTTTTAAAAATAATACTTTATCTGAAAATAAACCTTTAAAAAGATGTGAAAATCTTCCAGCACTAAGTGTTTATTTAAATCCCTTAGCATATAAAAGACAATCATAATGACTTTTTTTAGGCAATGACTTCTGAAATGCACCTAAAAATAGAAAAGAAAAGCGTTTTCAGCCTGGCCACGTCGAGCCTGTCAGCCCTGCGGTCTCACGGCAGGCCATGGAGACCATTTATATGCAAATACATCTGACAGTTTCAATGTGTTCACATAATAAAAGACAGACGTTTGATCAAGACGAATTTAAGATCAGAGTGTTTAGATCTCCAGCTGCGTCTTTTCATCTGACACTCACCTATAAATGCTCAGAACCGCCTCTCTCTGTTTTCCTCTCATTTCTTATACACGCTTCTCTGAAACATTTTTGAGGGCGCTGAGATTCACACATTTATCTGCATTTGAGCTGCACACTCCTGCTTATCTAGAAAAATGCTTCTGGATTTAAGAATTTGTAGCTATTTGGACTAGAAATAAGACAAAAAATGGCATATTTATACACTGAAATCAATCATATTGCGCATGATATACAGTTGAAGTCAGGATTACTAGCCTCCCTGTATATTTTCCCCCAATTTCTGTTTAGGCAAGGCAAGTTTATTTATATAACACATTTCATACACAGTGGCAATTCAAAATGCTTTACATTCATTCATTTTCTTTTCAGCTTAGTCCCTTTATTAATCCAGGGTCACCACAGCGGAATGAACTGCCAACTTATCCAGCACATGTTTCACACAGCGGATGCCCTTCTGGGAAACATCCATACACACTCATTCACAGTCATGCACCACGGACAATTTAGCCTACCCAATTTACCTGTACCACATGTCTTTGGACTGTGGGGGAAACCAGACCACCCAGAGGAAACCCATGTGAACGCAGGGAGAACATGCAAACTCCACACAGAAACGCACACTGACCCAGCCGAGGCTCGAACCAGCGACCTTCTTGCTGTGAGGCGACAGCACTACCTACTGCGCCAGTGCTTTACATAAACAAGAATAAAAAAAGACAAGTATAAGAAAATAAAAAACAACTAATAAAATTATTAAAAACAGATTAAAATGTGTTAAACAGGTTATAAAAGAAGGAAAAAGAAAAGACATAATTGTCACGAAACTAAGACAGAGAGGATCCAAAAGCAAGTATTTAATAATAATGAACAAAGGAAGAAAGTATCAAAGGATACCACAGGATGTTTTGGCGACAAGAAAGCACAAAACAAAAGAAAGTCACAGGTCACCACGAAGACATCAACGGACAGCGAGGGAATCTGGGGAACAATAGACAGGAACAAGGACAAACAACGGACTGATAACCAGCAGTAACCACAGGCTGAAATATATAGTCAGCAAACAAGGATCAGCTGGAGGATGATTAAGTCAGCTGATGAGTCAGCTGATAGAAAGCACGCCGTCACACAAAAGGTAAACAAATCACACACCCTCGCACACGACAACACACAAGGCATGACACATAACATACAGAAAGAACACACAAACCCATCAACCGTGCGAACTGTCAGACGTAGCACAGTGCTCATTCAGTAAAGGCACAGCTAAGATGTGTTGTCAGTCTTGATTTAAATGTGTCTAATGTTGGAGCACATCGGATCATTTCTGGAAGCTGATTCCAGAATTGGAGTTTAACGGAGAGCAGATTTTTTTCAGCACATTTCTAAACATAATAGTTTTAATAACTCATTTTTAATAACTGATTTATTTTATCTTTACCATCATGACAGTACATATTAATTGACTAGATAGTTTTCCAGATACTAGTATACAGCTTAAAGTGGCATTTAAAGGCTTAACTGGATTAATTAGGCAGGTTAGGGTAATTCATTGTATGCAAATCATTGTATAATGATAGTTTGTTCTGTAGACGATAAAAAAAAATGCTTAAGGGGGCTAATAATATTGACCTTAAATGGTTTTAAAAAGTTAAAACTGCTTTTATTCTAGCCGAAATAAAACAAATCAGAAAAAATATCATAGGAAATACTGTGAAAAATTCCTTGCTCTGTTAAACATCCTTTAGGAAATATTTAAAAGAAGACAAAAAATCACAGGAGGGGTAATCATTATTGTTAGTGTAAGTATAAATTTGGATTTTAATAAGGCAGTCATTGGCTAATGTTGAACTATGATTAATACATGCTCAAGTATCGTTCAGACTTGGTTCATGTTAACTAACATTAACTACCCAGCAAACTTTGTGCTTAATAGACATCTAATAGACATCCAAACGTAGACAGCTTGGCTAAAACAAAGCTAAACTTCAGTGAAAATCTAGTAGACATCTAAGAATAACCCAAAACTAGACTAGTCGTCAAATAGACAGATTTTATATGTGTAGTCATTCATTTCTGTTTATTTGATGACTAAGTTTTGGCCTATTCTTAGACATCTATTAGATTAGACTTGTTTTAGCCAAGCCGACTATGTTTAGACATCTATTAGACATTTAATTAGACCTCTTTTAAAAACAAAAATGCTTGCTGGGTAATGAAACTTTATTGTAAAGTGTTACCGAGCTATCTTTGATAACATTGGTGATAACTGAACACCTTTTATATGTCACAAGCAGTCCAATATCCTGTTTCATTTCTGCCTTCAGCCATCGAGTGAAGTATATGAGGTAATGTTTACTCATATTGAATCATAGCAACCGTTCCCTCAGCGCTCACGTTGACATTTCTTTTCGTTCTGGCTCATTTGTTGTATTATTAATAACAGACTCCCTCTCTGTAACTCAAAGAATATTTGATGAAGTGGTTGTCAGCCGTGTTCCTCCAGTGATATTATCATCATCACACCTTAAGCAATCTGTCAGCCGACGAGCCGTATGTTGCGGTTTCTCCGTCTCCTATATCAGCTCGAAATCAAACCGCCGGGTGTTTTACTGTGATAATTGATCCAGGAAAGCAGAAATTAAGCGTAGGTTGACATGAGCCTTAATTATGGTTTACACTCAATGATACTCAATTTACCATAAACCATATGTCAACAGTCTTAGTTAGCAAAATAAATGAACTCGGTGAACTCCTTAATAATCCCTGAGGGGGAAAAAGCATGTAGTAATGCAGAAATGTACACGTGTTGGCCTACCTGAGCAGGAATGTGTTGTGTTTGTGTTTGTAGACAGCAGAAATCACTGAGCTGCTTCAAGGTTTGTCATCACACAATCAATCAAACTGTATAAACTTGAGGATAAAGCTATAGCTGCATGTTGGACTATATGCAAAGTCTTATTACTTGTCATACTGTCTGATGATCAACACATAAAGTGGCCAGTCAGACAGTTTGTTATTTTGCAACACTGTTTGCTTTTAGAAGCTTGGTTATTTTTTATAATTAACATGAAGTCTGCCGTTTAACAAAGTGACTTATTGACATTTCAGTAGTTTGTTCTAAATTCTAAGTTTGAAACAGTGACTTTCTTTCACATTGCAGTATCAAAACCTTGTAATAAACTAACAGTACATTTTTCTTCTGTTTTACAGACTAGTTTCTTTATTTTTTTCTTTTATACAATATTTTGTTTACTTTTTAGTATAAAAATAAATGGGTAGTTATGTAGAGAATAGATAGATAGATAGATAGATAGATAGATAGATAGATAGATAGATAGATAGATAGATAGATAGATAGATAGATAGATAGATAGATAGATAGATAGATAGATAGATAGATAGATAGATAGATAAATGGCCAGGTGAATATATAAATGGATGGATGGATGAACCGATGGATGGATGTTTACTCTTTAGCATAAAAATAAATGGGTAGTTATGTAGAGAATAGATAGATAGATAGATAGATAGATAGATAGATAGATAGATAGATAGATAGACAGACAGACAGACAGACAGACAGACAGATAGACAGATAGATAGATAGGTAGATGGGTGGATGAATGGCCAGGTGAATATATAAATGGATGGATGGATGGATGAACTGATGGATGGATGGATGAATAGATAGGGTGATTTCATCAAGAAAACATTTTCAAGAACATCATGATAGATAGATAGATAGATAGATAGATAGATAGATAGATAGATAGATAGATAGATAGATAGATAGATAGATAGATAGATAGATAGATAGATAAATGGCCATGTGAATATATAAATGGATGGATGGATGAACCGATGTATGTTTACTCTTTAGCATAAAAATAAATGGGTAGTTATGTAGAGAATAGATAGATAGATAGATAGATAGATAGATAGATAGATAGATAGATAGATAGATAGATAGATAGATGGGTGGATGAATGGCCAGGTGAATATATAAATGGATGAATGGATGGATGGATGGATGAACTGATGGATGGATGGATGAATAGATAGGGTGATTTCATCAAGAAAAAGTTTTCAAGAACATCATGAAACATTTTTATCATTGCTACCACAGTGTAAAAAGTAAATGATCAATAAGTCATGACAACATGTTTTTAGTTAATCGTAACTTATTAAAGTTAATCATATTCCCACTCAATGTTATCAGTTAGGCAGGCTGTTTTAAGTCAGTTTAATATAATATAAGCTCAGATGACTCATAAAGTTAATTTGAAGTGATTGAGATTGTGCTGCTCAGTATTTTATGTTTTCTTCATTCATTTTCTTTTCGGCTTAGTCCCTTTATTAGCTTGGGGTCGCCACAGCGGAATGAACCACCAACTTATCCAGCATATATTTTATGCAGCGGATGCCCTTCCAGCTGCAACTCCCATCACTGGGAAACACGCTCTCACCCTCTCACACTTACACAAACTCATTCACACTCATACACTACGGACAAATTAGCTTACCCAATTCATCTAGAACGCATGTCTTTGGACTGTGGGGAAAACCGGAGCACCCGGTAGAAACCCACGCCCACACGGAGAGAGCATGTAAACCCCACACAGAAATGCCAACTGACCCAGCCGAGGCTCGAACCAGCGACCTTCTTGCTGTGAGGCGATTGTGCTACCCACTGTGCCACCATGACGCCCCTATTTTATGTTTGTATTTAGTGTAAATATATTTACTGCCACTTTTAATCAGGTATATTAAAACCTTTTATCGGTATATATCTAAATATTACAATGTTTAATCGCAATATATTACTTTATAAAATCTAAACACTAAAAGAACATCTAAAAGTTCCCCCGTTAGACCAGAAATTCCCTAGAGAGTAGATAAAAGTTTTATGAAATATTTTCGATATCTATTATTAAAGGATTCAAAGTGATGACTGAAAGCTAAGATCAGAAGCCCTTGCCATTTTGATCACACGAAACCCTTAACATCAGCAGATTAACATTACTCAGAAATGCAAAGACTATCCCTATCCCAATTGCTCATGTTAGCATGCACGCTGAAAGAGCAGCACGAGAATATAAATGTGGCCTGCAATATCAAGCTCCAAAAGGAAAGAATGAGCAGATGGAAGGAATGCTGGACAGAAAGGAGAGCAGGCGAGACCTCCGCTTTGATCAGTGGCCCGTGTAGGAGCAGCCGAATGCGGATACGGCTCCACAACTTCCCAGGAATGTGGTTTCAAATACCTCCTTTGCTGCTCCGCGTCTGAACTCCTGTCCTGCAGGATCACGTCTGTCCTCCTCTCAGAGCCTGCAGCTGAACTAATAACTCAAAGACACTGTTGAAGCCTCCCTGCTGACATTCACCTCATCCATGGTCATTTATACTTGCTTTTTTATCGGGATCCTATACAATCATTCATTAATTTTCCTTCGGCTTTAGTCCCTTTATTTATCAAGGGTCCCCACAGCGGAATGAACCACCAACTATTCCAGAATATGTTTTGCACAGCGGATGCCCTTCCAGCTGCAACTCAGTACTGAAAAACACCCATACACACTCATTCACACTTGTACACTACAGCCAATTTAGCTCATGTGTTTGGACTGTGGTGGAAACCGGAGCACCCGGAGGAAACCCACGCCAACACAGGAGAAACATCCAAACTCCACCATGCCAACTCATATTCATATGTTGTAACTTATTAAAATCTAATAGCATTCGATTTTAACAGATTTAGATTGATTTTTTTTTTTTTTATATTTTATTTAGAGTTTTTCACATTTTAAAGAACAAACCCCAAAATCCCTCCCATGCCAGCAAATAAAAATAAGTAAACATATTTGACATGTAAATACATATGCACATACACGTCCACAACTGTACAGATACTTAATCATATTCCTCCATGAGAAATCTATACCTGCACATATTCACAAGTCCAGTCAAATATCTGCATATGTACACTACATATAGAGCATATACACATATGAGACTACAAATCAAAACAGATAACAAAATAGGGACAAAAATTAAAAAGGAAAGGAGATAAAAAAGAAATAAAATAAAATACTACTAATAATAAAATAAAATAAATTAATAATAAAAAGGTTTCGGATATATGAACACCTATACATACCTGATTATTGAAAATTTGTATTTTGTACACATTGCTATGTTTCATGAAATCTTCCACACCACTCAGTTTTCATTGGTCAGTCTGTAGACATTCAAAAAAGGGCTTCCAAATTTTTGAAAATTTCTTTGGTTTACCTGCAATCTCATATCTAATCTTTTCCATGTGTAGTACATTACAAAACTCTGTAAGCCATGTTTCAAATGTAGGTGTACACTCTTTATTCCACATCAATAATATTACCTTTTTTGCCATAGTCATTCCATAATGAACTGTCTGGATTTGATCCAAGCTACAGTTTTCAAAGGAAGGAGCCCAGCCTAATATTGCAATAAGTGGGTCAGGAGGAAAATTAATCCTTAAAACTTCAACGTAAAAAGAGAACACCTCCGTCCAAAATTTAGATATTTTTGGGCCAGATTTAGATTGATTTTAAGGAATCTGACAACATACAAGTTAAAACACTGACACATTAAATAAATCAAAAGTTACAAACTAATTAAATCAAAACAATTAATGATAAACTTAATTGTGATTCATTTTTTAAATGATGGTCATTTATACAGGTTTCTCATTGGGATCCTCTGCACACACTGTAAAAAATGCTGGGGTCCACACAATTCCTTCATGTTGTCTCAACACAAATCGATCAAGTTAACTTAATTGTTTTTACAAAATTCAGTGGATTAAACATAAAACAATTTAGTTGCCCCTCAAAAAAAAAAAAAAAACAACAACAGGAATTGTGTTGATTCAGCAAACTTTTTACAGTGCAGTTTCTGTACTATATACAGTTTTTTTTGGTTTGATGTCATTTTCTCAAGCAGTCAGTACATTTTCTATGCACTTTTTTAAACGCATATTTTCAACTAGTACAATATACATATCAAAATATAATTTTCACTACACAAATAAGTGTTTTATCTATAGCCTGCAGCTGAACTAATAACTCAAAGACACTATTGAAGCCTCCCTGCTGACAGATCTATACTGTAAAAGCCAAAAAAAATGTGAAGGTAACTCAAACCATTTGAGGAAATCAATCACAACCATTTAAATTCAAAAACTAATCCCAATGAGTACTGTGAACTTAATCCATTCGAATAAACGGAGCAGTTTGAGCACAGTAAAAGAGAACTCAAACTGAGTACTGTAAAACCCAATAAATGAAGAGAACTCAAAATAACTGAGTACTGTAAAACCTAATAAATGAAGAGAACTCAAACCAACTGAGGAAACCGATTGCTACAAACCATTTGAGTTATAAAAAACTAATCTATATGAGTACTGTGAACTTCATTTAAGTTGAAGAACTCATTACCGTCAACACTGAGTTCAAAACTTTTTTCAAATGGATTGAATTAACTTTCAGTATATTTTGAGTTAAAATTTTAAGGTTTTACTGTGTATATATATATATATATATATATATATATATATATATATATATATATATATATATATATATATATATATATATATGTGTGTGCGTGTGTGCGTGTGTGTGTGTGTGTGTGTATGTATATATATGTATATATATATATATATATATATATATATATATATATATATATATATATATATATATATATATATATATCTACATATACATATATAAATATACATATATATATATATATATATATATATATATATATATATATATATATATATATATATATATATATATATATACATATACATAGTGATCAGCATAATTGAGTACACTCTTGCAAATGAATATTTTTATCCATTTCTCAGTGAATTTAGGCAATGTATTTTGGCGCATTTAAACAAAACAGATTTATTAAACAGATATATTTATTAAAATAATATTTTAGTCACCAAATATATTTTGAAATTAAAATAAAAACAATTAAATTCGAGCAAAATATTGCAAAAACAAAATACAACCTACCAAATGTAAAACAATTTTTTGATTTTTTTTCTTCTCTTGATTTTTCCTCTTTTCTAAATTAGTTTTTAATATTTTTCTATAACATAAAAATTTGATTGTACTAGTTTTTGGACCGTTATCGTAAGTTATTTTGTTAGATAAGCTCCAGATTTGGCTTCAGTACTGACTAATCTAATGTATATGCACAAATATAATATTTAAAGCTTCCTATTAAAAATATGAACTTAAATCATAATATATATATATATATATATATATATATATATATATATATATATATATATATATATATATATATATATATATATAAAACATATGCTGGATAAGTTGGCGGTTCATTCCACTGTGGCTACCCCTGATTAATAAAGGGACTAAGCCGAAAAGAAGATGAATGAAAAAATAAGTAAAATAATAAGCAACTAACTTTTATCTAAAAATGAAAGGGGCTAGGCCGGTTTACCTTTAACTTTTATAAATGAAAGTATATTTTATTTGATAAACTCAGAAGCATAATACCATAATTTTTAAACATAACTACAGTACCAAAGGCTGTGGTGTACATTATCCAAATTTCAAGAGCAAAAAGAGCCATTAACATCAATATCCTTTTAAGTTTACAGAGTAAAATACCTTCACTCTGGACTGTGGTGACGAATGGGTTACAGCAGCGTCAGCCCGCCCCGGAAATTACGCGGACTAATCACGACGCGCGGTGCACGGTGGAGGCGTGTGACGTCAGCAGGCGTCGTGCGGGGATTGGAATGCTACAATGTAACAATCGCAACTGGACGCTTCAGATTAAAGAGCTGGAATGTAACGTTGTATCTTTTCGGCGTCGCCAAAAACGCTCCGAATGTCGCAGGGAATACCGAAAAACCTCGGGTCGTAATGCGGCTACCGGACATTTCAAAACAACAACAGCGGGAGAGCGGAGACGAGCAGCCTTTGGAGGATTTACCAGGCAAACATATATGAGAAACACACGGATTTGTGGGGGATTTATCCGCTCGGGAAGTTTATGACAGGGTTTTTATTGAGCCACACACACACACACGCGCGTAAGGAATATCTAGGAATTTACTCCGACTGCTAGCCCTAGTGCTGTATGAGATTTTTCCTCCAAGCCGGATCATCTCCGAAAGTACTTTCCAATGGTTTTCATTGATCCAGAAGAAGTGGGGTTCAGTTAGTTTAGATGCCGCCTAACGTGAACCAGGCACCGGAGAGAGGTCGATCCATAAAAAGGGGTTAGGTTAAGTCGCCCACATGCTCTGTATTTGGGATTGGGATCACAAGGTGGAAGTTGAGAGCATCAAATCCCCGCAGGTCTGTGGAAGATGCTGCCCAGCAGGAGCTGAGACCTTTGGATTCATCAGCGAAGCGCTCCATCTGGATCTGAGGACACATGCAGGCCAAAAAACGCTATTTAATTCTGTTCTCTGCAGGTGTGTGTCTCATTCTGCTCTTTTACCTGCAGGGGCCAGCTTCCAGGAGGACTCCAAAGCGAGGGGATGACCCCCATCCACGCTGGCCACACTTTTCAGACCCCTTACGAGCGTTCATCCCTTGGGACCAGACTGAAACCGAGGACTATAATGTCCGAGCTTCTCCCAGACACAAACGAGATGATAGTAAAGGAGCTGACAAGTGCCGAATGGACTCCTGCTTTGACTTTGACTTGTGTAAAAGAAATGGATTTAAAGTCTACGTCTACCCTCAACAGAAAGGGGAGAAGATTTCTGAAAGCTACCAGAATATATTATCCTCCATCGAGGGGTCCAGATTTTACACATCTGACCCGGGACAGGCTTGCCTTTTTGTTTTAAACCTCGACACCCTTGATAGAGACCAGCTGTCCCCTCAGTACGTCCATAATCTTAAAACTAAAATCCAGAACTTGAACCTGTGGAATAACGGGAGGAACCATCTGATCTTTAACCTGTATTCTGGCACATGGCCGGATTACACTGAGGATTTGGGGTTTGATATCGGTCAAGCCATGTTGGCCAAAGCCAGCATCAGCACCGAAAGCTTCAGACCCAATTTTGACATCTCCATCCCCTTGTTCTCCAAAGATCACCCCCGGACTGGAGGGGAAAGAGGGTTTTTAAAATACAACACCATCCCTCCTTTTAGGAAATACATGCTGGTTTTTAAAGGCAAGCGCTATTTGACTGGGATTGGGTCTGACACCAGGAATGCGCTTTATCATATTCATAATGCTGAAGATGTGGTTCTTCTTACCACATGCAAACATGGAAAAGACTGGCAGAAACATAAAGATGCTCGCTGCGACAAGGACAATGCAGAATATGACAGGTAAGAACAGATGGATTTATGATGGAAAAACATTGCAATGTTTAATAACAGCACTGGATATTATTATAACATGTTGGAAAATGAATGCACTGTGGAGATAAAATGCAGGTATTATGTTGCAAAATTGAAAACAAGATCTCAAAAGAAGTGTTATTTATTTAAAACACAGATTCATTTTAATATTACAAATAACATGATATATATTCTGGTTAAAAATGAAGAAAAAAGAAGGGTGATTGCGCACTTAAAGGGATAGTTCACCCAAAAATGAAAATCCTGTCATCATTTACTCACCCTTTACTGGTTTCAAACCTTTCCTCTGCAATACACGAAAGAAGATATTTTGAAAAATGTTGAAAACCTGCACTGTACAAAATGTGGCTTCCACATAATCTATTTGAGTTAATACAACATAAGGGATTTAAGTTATTAGTTTTTTTTTTACAAATTTAAGTAGATTAAGATAGTAGTTCAGATAGTTAAAATAGTTAAGTAGTCCTCCCCAAAAAAATAAAAATTGTGCCATTTCAGCTTGTATTACAACAAACCGCAAACATAATTTATTTAAAGGGAGGAACCATTGACTTCAACTAACAAGACCAAGATATTAAGTTTTACAAAGTGTTAAAAAAATCCCAGTAAAAAAATAAAAATTTAATAATAATCATAAATAAATAAAAATTTAATCAAGTACAAATTCACATTCCACAAATTAATACTTCTAAAGCTCTTTCAATATCTCAGTTTTTCACAAATAAATATTCATTTTAATATTAACATATGATATAATTATATTGTTAAAAATGAAGAAAAAAGAAGGGGGATTGCGCACTTAAAGGGATAGTTCACCCAAAAATGAAAATCCTGTCATCATTTACTCACCCTTTACTGGTTTCAAACCTTTCCTCTGCAATACACGAAAGAAGATATTTTGAAAAATGTTGAAAACCTGCACTGTACAAAATGTGGCTTCCACATAATCTGAGTTGGTACAACATGAAGGAATTAACTTATTAGTTTTTACAAATTTAAGTAGATTAAGATAGTAGTTAAGATAGTTAAAATAGTTAAGTAGTCCTCCCCCAAAAAAATCAAGAATTGTGTTATTTCAGCTTGTATTAAATAAGTAGTTTGAACAAACCACAAACAATTTATTTGAGTGAGTCACCATTGACTTCAGCTAACAAGACTAAGATATTAAGTTTTACAAAGTGTTATAAAAAAATTAAAATTAAATAATAATAAATAAATAAAAATCTAATCAAACACATTCGCATTCCACAAATTAATACTTTTAAAGCTCCTTCGATATCTGTTTTTCACAAATACATATTCATTTTAATATTACGTGGTATAACATATGATATAAATATATTCTTGTTAAAAATTATTTGATATATTCTTTGGATAGTTCACCCAAAAATGAATCTACTATTTACTCACCCTTTACTTGTTTCAGTCTTTTAAGAGTTTCTTTCTTTTGCTAAACACAAAAGAAGATATTTTGAAAAATGTTGGAAATGCTGGGTTCCACAAAATCGATTTGTCTTGGGACAACATGAAGCAATTGAGTTAACTTATTCGTTTTTTTTTAATTTATTAATTAATTAATTTTTACAAATTTAGGTAGATTGAACTTAAAACATTTAGGTAGTCCTCCCCAAAAAATCAAGAATTGTGTTGTTTCAGCTTTAATTAAATGAGTAGTTTGAACAAACATCAAACGTCATTTTTTGAGTGAGTAACCATTGACTTCATTTAACAAGATCAAGATAGTAAGTTTTACAAAGTTTTATAATAAAAACCCCAGTAAAACATTAAATTAAATAATAATCATTAATAAATAAAAAAAAATCTTATTTACACAAATTCACATTTCAGAAATTCAGACTTCTAAAGCCTCTTCAATATCTCAATTATTCACAAACAAAGATCCATTTTTATATTACATGGCATAACATATGATATATATTCTTGGGATAGTTCACCCAAAAATGAAACTACTATGTACTCACCCTTTACTTGTTTCAATCTTTTGAGTTTCTTTCTTCTGCTAAACACAAAAGAAAACATTTAGAAAAATGTTGAAAACCTGCACTGTAAAAAATGCTGGGTTCCACACAATCAATTTGAGTTGGGACAACAAGAAGGAATTAGATTAACTTGGTAGTTTTTACAAATTTAAGTAGATTAAACTTAACTAGGGCGGCAAGATACTGGACAAAAAGTGACATTGCAATATTTTGTTTATCTGAGATATGAATATAATCTCACAAGATACGTACACTGATACTTCTCCATTTGAAATGAATTCTTCAATTTAGATTGATAATTTTAGATTGATTGTTTTGTAGAGGAGTGTCTTCATAAAATACAATACAGAAATCCAATAATAATATATAAAATAGCACTGTATAGTAGAATCTTCATCTGTATGCATAATTAAATGCAATTAATTTAAGTTTATTTACCTTTTCTAACCCCTTGGTTTAAGTTTGCTTAAATCTTACGCAGTCCCAAGTCTTAATCTTTCACTTTATTTTAGGGTTAAATTTTGTGGTGACCCATTCACACATTAGGATATTGATGCTGAAACGAAATATTGTGCAGCCCTACTTAAAAAATTTAGGTTGTCCCCCTAAAAAGCTCAATTATTGTGTTGTTCCAGCTTCTATTAGAAAAGAAATTTGAGCAAACAGCAAATATAATTTTTTGAGTGTGTATCCATTGACTACTATAGTATTTGTTTTTGCAAGTCAATGGTTACAGGTTTTCAGCATTCTTCAAAACATCTTCTTTTGTTTTCATCAGTAGAAAGTAACTCATAAAGGTTTGAAACCACTTGAAGGAGAGTAAATAGTAAGCAGCCTTAAATTTTTGGGTGAGCTATCCTTTTAAAATGTATGCTTGTCTTTGCAAAACATAATATTTCTATGATGGTAATTTTAGTTAAATACTGAATTTGCAAAACATTTAGCTAAAAGAAGTTCAGTTTGAAATGATAAAACAGTAGACGTGTTGCTGAAAATTAAGATGAATATTTGCACACTTAAAAAGTCTGTCTGTGTTTGCTTTACAATAGATATAGCTAAAATCATTTGCAAATGTTTAAAATATATTTCATTTCATATCACATTTGCAAAATATTTAACAAAAATGGACACACAATATATTAGAATGCTTAAAAGTGTATTAATGGCATTAAAATGTGCTAATGTCCAACTCATGATGCTAAAATTCACACTTCTGAAAGGTTTGCAATGACTTTAAATCAACTGCTCTAAATATGTTTAGTGGATGTCAATTCTTTGTTGGAGTAATGTGAATGTGGATTTTGCCTGGTATTGTCGTATTAAATGCATTAAGATTCAGAAAATAAGGATAGGAAATATTTGCACACTTAAAGTATGTCTGTGTTTGCAGGAGATATATTCTCAAAGCAACAACAATTTGCAATTTTCTAAAAATATATATAATTTTAGATTACATTTGCAAAACATTTAATGAAAAGACAATATAAAAATGGAGTCACAATATATTTGAATGCTTACAAGTGTATGAATGGCATTGAAATGTGCTAATGTTAAACTCATGATGCTAAAATTCACATTTCTGAAAGGTTTGCAATGACTTTAAATCAACTGCTGTCAATATGATTTTTAGTGGATGTCAAATCTTTTTCAGGAGTAATGTGAATGTGGATTTTGCCTGGTATTGTCGTATTAAATCTATTGAGATTCAGAAAATTTAGAAGAAATATTTGCACACTTAAAGTATGTCTGTGTTTGCAGTAGATATAATATCAAAGCAAGAATCATATGCATTTTCTTTAAAATGGACACACAATATATTTGAATGCCTAAAAGTGTATGAAAGGCATTAAAATGTGCTAATGTCCAACTCATGATGCTCAAATTCACGTTTCTGAAAGCTTTGCAATGACTTTAAATCAACTGCTGTCAATATGATCTTTAGTGGATGTCAAATCTTTGCAGGAGTAATGTGAATGTGGATTTTGCCTGGGATTGTCGTATTAAATGTATTGAGATTCAGAAAATTGAGATAGGAAATATTTGTACATTTAAAGCATGTCTGTGTTTGCAGGAGATATAATATCAAAGCGAGTATCATTTGCAATTTTTTAAAAATATAAATAATTTTAGATTACATTTGCAAAACATTTAATGAAAAGACAGTATAAAAGAGGAGACACAATATATTTGAATGCTTAAAAGTGTATTAATGGCATTGAAATGTGCTAATGTCAAACTCATGATGCTAAAATTCACATTTCTGATAGGTTTGCAATGACTTTCTTTAAATCAACCGGCGTCGACATGATGTTTAGTGGATGACAATCCTTTCTTGGAGTAATGTGAATGTAGATTTTGCCTGATAATTTCATATTAAATGCATTGAGATTCAGAAAATTAAGATAAGAAATATTTGCACACTTAAAGTATTGTATGTCTGTGTTTGCAGGAGATATAATATCAAAGCAAGAATCATGCATTTGCTATAAAAATGGAGACACAATATATTTTAATGCTTAAAAGTGTATGAATGGCATTGAAATGTGCTAATGTCAAACCCATGATGCTAAAATTTACATTTCTGACAAGTTTGCAATGACTTTAAAGCAACTGGTGTCAACATAGACATCAATTCTTAGCTGGAGTAATGTGAATGTGGATTTTGCCTGATATTTCCTTATTAAATGCATTGAGATTTAACTCAAATACTTGAAGGAATGTTAATATATCTAATAAATTTAAGTAAAGATTGATTTTAATGAGCTGATTTTAATGCATATTTGTATGATCAGAACACATTTGCAGTATTAATGGTGGGAAATACACTGAAAGTGGTATTATATCCTAAAATGCTTGCGTCAATCTGTTTCATGAAGCTTTTTTAAAATCATGATGATGATGATAAACTAGTTTCTTAATGCAGTGCTTTAAAAAAACCTTAATCTAATGCTTATCATGATAACCTATCATTTCCAGCTGAAGTGCATATGAAAAAAAGCTGCTGTGGATTTAATGCATTAGGATGTACACTCCATTGGAGGGAAAAAGCTTTCAATGTGCATGACATAACCCAACCCCCAACCTCCTCATGCAATCAAGCTATATCCCTATTGCTTGTCAGGACATCTGCGTCAACTGATCCTTTTCCATCTATTGTTCTAAATTAGGATTACAGCAAACATGCCAAGTTGTCTTTGCGTCCATTTGATCCAATAGGCAGGTGTTAGGATTGAGAAGTCAAACTCTTGCATCCCCTGGCATTGCGTAAATAGTGCAAACTTTTGGGCTTTGATTATGAATAACAACGTAATTAAGGATCCCTGTAGTATTCCAAATGCAGCTTTAACAAACAATACCTAGAATTATAAATAAGAACACACACACTAAAAACAATGGGCATTAAATAAAACACCGTAAAAGGTGTTATGACAAAAGGTCTTACTGTTACTTAAGTGCTACTTGAACTCAGTGTCAGCCTGTAGGGTTGAGGGGATTTTTTTGTTTTTTTTAGCAGGGTGAATTAATGGGAAAGATAATTAATTGATTATTTAATGAAACATGCTGAATGTGACCTATTTTCACATATCACACAAGTATACCTGTGGTCATGGGCATCATTGCATTTATTGAAACAAGTCAATAATTATGCATAGCAGAACATACCTTTCCTTTGAGCTTGCTTTTCTTTCTCTGCTTTTCTTTTCTTCCTTTTTTCGGCTCTGGAAAGCTGCTGTTTGGATGCCATTTTATTTCAAATAAAAAATTAGATTAAGATCGATTAAAAATAGCAACGATGCTTGTGACGTTATATTACTTCAGACTTCAAGACACTTTTTCGGGTTTATATCGAACGTGAGCAACTTGGAGAGATATGTGGAGTCTGTGTAGGAATATGTTACGTCAATCCACACTATAAAATATAACGGGTGAAATAAACGGTAAAATACCGGCAGCTGTGGTTGCCAGAAGTTCACCGTAAAATATAAGGTTACAACGTGCAACGCTTTACAGAATACTTTTTGATAATCCATAAACTTTACAGTTGAAAACTGTGGTTCGTTCACAGTACATTTCTGTTAAATGAACAGATGGTGTAAACATGTTTACAGTAATTTTCTTTAAAAATTGCAGTTGTAAATGTAAATTCCTTTACAGTAAACTACTGTGAATTATAAATATACTTTAAACCTAGCTACACTCTATTTCCATAATAAACATAAAACAACCGTATGAAATATAAAAGTATTTTATTGTAAAGTTCAGTTTACTGAAAATTACCGGCAGCTGTTGTTGCTAGTACTTTATCGTAAAAAATACGGTAAACACAAAAGGTATTACACCTGTTTAAATTTTAAATTTTAAAAAAATGAACTCATAAACACAGTCTACAGCAAATCAAGGCACAAACTATCTTTTTACAGTAACAAGTTGTATTTTTTACATTTTAATAGAGTTAAAATTAAAGTTATTTACTGTTTCTTAAATTACAGAGATTTAATATATTTAATACAGTGTTATACTATTTTGGTGTAAATAGTCTTTTTTACAGTTTTTACAGTTTAACAGTTTTTGCTGTTTTACAGTTTTTTTTTTGTATGTAGTTTTCACAGACATTTTTTACAGTGTAGTTCACCCAATAGCTGATCGCAGGCGGTGTTATGCTAAATAGAGTGTGGTGCTGACAATGGTGTTCGGTCAATAAATATTGATACTGATTTTTATCGCCCAGCTCTAGGTTAGTGCATTGCGCATTGTTTATGCTTTATACATACACGTTCATCCTCACACTTACATTTACAGTAAATATACAAGAGCAGCATTCATTTGACCCTCCAAGAAACGTGGGACCCTAGGCCAGTGTTTCCCAACCCTGTTCCTGAAGGCACACCAACAGTACACATTTTCAATCTCTCCCTATTCAAATACACCTGAATCAAATCATCAGAACATTAGAAGAGACTTGAAAACCTGAAATGAATGATTCAGATGAGGGAGACATCCAAAAGATGTACTGTTGGTGTGCCTTCAGGAACAGGGTTGGGAAACACTGCCCTAGGCAACTGCCTATATTGCCTGTTGGATGGGCCGGCACTGCTTAAACTTCATTCATTCATTTTCCGTCAGCTTAACAATTTCTAAACATTTTTTATATTTAAAATGAGGGAAATAAAGATGCGTTATGGATGTGACCAAAAAAGTTTGCAAGTTTACAGTATACAACAAACTTTGTAGAAATTCTGTGAATTTAACTGTACAACCCAAAAGAAACAATGCTAATCACAAAGAGAAGAGATGCTGTCTGTAGAACAAAAATCATTGATTTTATTTTGTTTGACATTTTTGCATTTATGAGGGAAAAGCTTGGGTATGGATGTGACACCTCTCTGGTATGGATGTGACGGATGTGAAATTGGCACCTGTGTGACTTTTGGTAAATCAAATATAATTGTTTGAAAACATTGACAGAGACATTTTTGAGTATTTTAAAGTACTGTAAAGTACAAACCTACACAGAAAACTTAGAGTTTCTCTATTTTGGTAAAAACTTAAATTTTTTTCATGGCAATAGCCACATCCTATCTGCCATGTTGAGTCGATTATAATGACCAGAAGCCACTCAGAATGAGATTTGTGGAGTCATCGTAAAGTTTAACCCTAATAAAGTGAAATTTTCATTTGGATGTGTTTTTGAGAACGGTGACTAAGAGATTTAGCCGTCATAAACCATGAAATTCTAAAGTTTTTTTTATTTTTTATTATTTAACAAAGATTAAATTGTATTTTTTTATTATTTATACAATGAAGACAATACAGTGTTATTTGATTAATGGTAAATAAATGAAAGGTTCAGATGCAAAACCCTCTAAATCCACCAGACCTCTTTTCTTGTAATTGAGCATTTTCTATCAGGCTCCTCTGATTAGGTTCAGAAGTTTCATTTTATATGTAATGATAAGGTTATTAGCTAATAAATAAAATAGCTTTTTTTCATAAATGTCACTTTAAACAATTCTTTGGTTTTAAACAAGGTTGATTTTCTTTAGTGTCAAAACCAGCTAAATCCACTTGTAGTTTAAATAATCTAGTGTACAACATTATGAAACATTAATATATGTGCATCGTCCATTAATATAAAAAGCTTATCAGACAAATAGGTATTATGAAGTAATATAAATAATTCATAGTTTTATACATTATATTTATCTTTTTAAAAATAGCTTAAATTAGCAAATAAAACACAAGGTAGGCCTACTGGGCAAAAAGGGAATGCCTCTCAGACAATTTTAGAAGCTGTCATTCATTCATTCTCACCATACTTACAAGGTCTTGGTCCCTTGTTTATTCTCATAGCATCCATGTGGGATAAAAGAACGGCATCTTAATTCTGTTTTTTGTGAAACTCAGTTGCCGTTTAATGGATAGTAAATAAGACTCATTCAAAGTAGCGTCGCTGCACAAAAAAAAAAAAACATAATTAATGCATGCTACACTTCCCACACAGCATTTTTTTTTTCTTATGATGCACAGAGGTTTGAGGTAAGGCACGTTTTCATTTGCCGTTCACTGACAGTTGGACAGGCCAGCCTGATCTCACAAGAAAACGTAAGTATTTTACGTTTTTGTCAGTTTAGTGGCTAATTCGTACGAATTTGTACAAGTTCAGTCGTACGAAATTGTATGATTTTAAAAAGGAGGCGTGGCACCTAACCCCACCCCTAAACCCAACCGTCATTGGGGCATGAGCAAGTCGTATGAAAATGTACGAATTAGATTGTACGAATTCATATGAATTAGCCACTAAATCAAAAAGTTACAAATTGCCGTGAGATTTTGTTGGACAGGCTCATCCAGTTGATCAAACTCCATCTTTTAAAATCGAAAGCGCAATAAAACAGTCTCCTCATAAAAGCCGGCGTATCAGCGCGATGCTACAATGAAAACGTATGATTCGATTTGCGCCTTCTGATTGGTTTTCGGGATATAGCGGCTTTTGCTGTCAAAGGCAAGTGACATTTAGTGGCTTTTGCCAACAAACAGTTATTTCTGAATGGGCTGACCCTGGGATTTAATTTATTTGAAGCAAATCTATTTGTTGAACATGTACTACGTGCCTAAAGAATTCACTCAATGTCATTATCTCATTTTTGGCGGAAGTGGCGTTTAGCGGCTTTTGCATCTGAACTCTTCATATGGTCTTAAATGCTGTTAGACTCAAACCATAAAACACAAAACAGTTAATCTATTTTCTATATCTTCTATTGTGTTTATCTATGCATCTTTTGCATCTTGCAAAATGTTTATTATGTTTTATGCAGATGCATGAATTGTTTCCAAGTAGAGTAATTTTAGATAAATTATATTTATATCGCAATTTATACAGCAGAAAAACTAAACATTGCAATATCAGTTGTTTTCCACTATCGTGCAGCCCTAGCTGACGTTTTACATGGAATTGCTCACTCTAAAATTTGCATTAAAAACATAACTAGTGCTCTCTGTCTATGTTGCGGGTGCCAGGAGTCTCGGTTTCCTGCTGTGTTTTTTTCCCCAGCGGCTGCGGCGCTCTGTGAGACGGGGACGAGGGGCTCTGAAGGATTAGTGGAAACAATGTCCCTGGTGCCAGTGGGGGGGAAAGCAGCCTTCTCTCTGTTTAAACAGTGGTTTCCCAGAGCTCACTCCATCACCCAAGAATGCCTGTGTCCCGAGTGACCTCTCGTCTCAGGCAGCCTGACCTCAATGTCAACCCGCCTACCGACAGGCTGTTCTGGGTGACTTGAAGAGATACTCACATGCCACTCACTTGGTTAACAGCGTAACCCTGCAGAGACACAGCTGTGCACTCGGCCATTCATTTTGGGCTTTTAGAATTCTACTGTTCCAGCATTTGTGGTCTAAACAATAAGAGGTTATTTAAAAGTGGATTGTGCATAATGTTTTGAAAATAGTCCTTATGTATTTTCAATAAAATCATTTTCAGATATTTCCCAAGTGATTTTTAACAGCAGACCAAGGAAATGTTCACAGTGTTTCCTATAATATTCGTTTGTTTAGAGTCACTTGCTGTCTTCAAGAAACGACTAAAAACGCAACTGTTTAGTCTCCACTTTCCTTCCTAATCTGCAACTGCCTCTCTGGCTTTACCACTAACTGTGCCCTTTCTCTCTCTCAAAAAAAAAAAATAATAATTTTTTTTCTACTAATGTTTTGCTTCTTAGACTTTTACACACCTGAAACTTGTCTATAGCACTTGTTCACTGCTGCTCTTATAGTTGTGTAAATTGCTTCCTTGTCCTCATTTGTAAGCGCTTTGGATAAAAGCGTCTGCTAAATGACTAAATGTAAATGTAAATGTAAATGTTTTGAGGAAAGCTTTATTTATTATAGTTAGGATAAAAACCATTTTATATATACAATGGAAGTCAGAATTATTAGCCCTCAATTTTTTTGTCCCTTTTTAAATGTTTCCCAAATTATGTTTAACAGAGCAAGGAATTTTTGACAGTACTTCCTATTTTTCTTCTGGAGAAAGTCTTACTTGCTTTATCTTGGCTAGAATAAAAAAATTGTAAAAAACATTTTAAGTAGGCATGTCTCGATCAGGGACTGTTTTTTTTCTGTTTTTTTGGTCCTCGAGTCAGAGTTATTTGATTTTTGAGTATCTATCGATACCGAAATCCGATCCGATGATTCTATAATACATAAAAAGAGTAAAGAAAAGTGAAGAAACAGATCCTGGATGTTCGTTATTTTTAATGTAATTCACCTTATTTTAACATTCAAGCACTTCTGTGAGGAAGCTTGAACAATCAAGTAATAAATAACATCAATTCTTCACTTTTGGACTTTAGTGCAACATTAAATATAAAAGGAATCTAATATAAAAACAAATAGCACCTCAACCTAAAATACCTGGCAGGCAATCCCAAGTTTACATATCTCACAGTTTGCTATGGCAATGTTGTCATCATCAACTTTATAATACCTCCAGACTGCAGACATACTCGCGCTTTCCGCTTCAAGCTGCTTCTGTTTTTTACTTTGCCGGCATTTAACCAATAGCGTCTCTGCAACAAAGTGATGTCATGCTGCCCACTCTGCTGAATGAATGAATGAAATGTTTGGAAAGTGGGAAAGACTACAAAAAATGTCAATGTCAATCAAGACAAAAAAGCCTACTCAATACCTGCAAGTCACTTGTAGCTCTGCTTTCAGAATTTGAAATCAATCAGAAACCCAGCCATTCCGGTTGAAAGCCATAAAATGGTTAATTAATGCACATGAATCAAATTGACTTTGATCAGTGAGTTGAAATGCAGTCAAGTGCTTCTGACATCCCGAGGCCTCAAACATTTAAAGCTATATTTCCACGTGCATTGAGGTTTCTCGGTATGGACCGTTTTCCTTGAAGTGCCGTTATGACAGATCTGAAAAATGCATGCTGAATTTCCATTGGAGACGGATGCTCGCTCCCTTCTCATTTCCCACTGTAGCCATAGGCCTTCTCTCGGCCTGCGCTCTGCGAGGACGGATGCTGAAGTTGTTGAACATGACCGTTCTTGTGAATGTGAAATGCTGACGGCTGTGGCGCTGAATAATTGATCAGATGTGTTTTATTCATGTTATGTGTTTTTTTTTTTCTCCTCTCGAAATTTCACTGGATTTATGAATTATTCATGGATGCACAAAATCATCTGCATCATTTCTGTCCAGCAATTCAGACTTGTGAAACACAATGATTAGCTTGAAATGAATCAAATTGAATGGCATAGATTTATTTTATTTTTTAGATGACAGAAATAAATGACATTGATCTTTAAATTTCAATTGAACTGACATACAATTTTAAATGCATTAAATTAGATTACACTGTAATAAATTGTCAGAATTTCACAACATGTTACTGTTATTTTTTCACAGTAAATTACATTAGTGACACTACATTAGTTGGCGAATTCAGAATTTTATTGTGCAATTAAGGCAGGCATCATGATTACAGCAAATTACTGTAAAAAGGCTTTATCTTTTGCACCTTAGTTATAGGAATTCAAACACTGTTGCTATTTAATTCAACGTAAAAAATTAATACAAGTTAACTTTTAGGCTACTACAGGCACTTTTTTGATATTTAGAAATACTTACAGAATTATTGTTATTATGAAGTACCTCGCAGTAATTTACTGTGAATTTACACACAGTATCTTACTGTGAAAGTAATGCAATTATTAGCTTTTATAAAACAATTGTAACTTTTTAAAAAACATTTTTATGGTCAGTGTTATTAGCCTCCTTAAGAAATATTTCAGTTTTTTGATTGTCTACACAACAAACCAGTTATACAAAAATGCTTAAAGGGACTTTGTCTGAATACAACTATCTTGCAAAATAACTAGTAAAATATTATGCTGTCAACATTGGAAAGACCAAAAAATAGTTATTAGAAATTAGTAAAACTATTGGGGGGTGGGGGGGGGGGGGGGGGGGGGGTATTGGTGTGGTGGATAGCGGAGGGGTGTCGTGGACGAAAGTGAGTGGGGGAGGGGGTGTCGCGGACAAATGTGAGGAGGGTTGGGGAGTTGCGGAAGAAAGTGAAAGGGAACAGCGGACAGGGGAGGAGGGCGGTTGAGGAGGGGGATCGGTAAAATGAGGTGCCGGATCAGATTTCAGAGGTTCCGGATCCAACGTGTTCCGGCACAAATTAAGCCTTGGCTGTTTCTCAATTCCAAGAACGCAGAGAACTGTCTCGCCAGGTCCCCTCGGAAGAACAAACTCGGGAGACCGTGAGAACTTCAGCAAATAAACACCATTAATGTGTTTATTCCTTCATTAAGATTTTCATGGTAATGTTTACTTTTACCGTTTCATTTTGGGGAAACTCCTGAGGTAAACAAGTAATATCTCTGAACCTTAATAAATAATATAAAATGCTGCACTTCCCACCTCCGGTCGCAATGACTTCTGGGACTTCTAGAGCGAGTTTGGTGCTCAAGTCTCCATCCATGCTCCTCGATATCAAGAACACATCCGGGAACTTTTACACGTTTCCGTACTTGCAATCTTGAGTTTTGCAACTGATTTTTGGCAGTCGATGATGATGTGATACGAGGACGCAAGAACGCTAAAGGTTGAACGCAAGAACAGGAAACAGTTAGGTTTGCTCACTTGCGTCTTCCGTGTTTGGTGTGAACCCAGCCGTGTCGCCCAATCAGAATGAAGGAAACAGCATGCATCCTGACGTAATAAGATAAATGAGTTTTCAGATACTTTCAGTTTCAGTCACCTGACGTTCTTTAAAAATACCTATGTTTGTGTGGACAGGGCCTTAGAAGCGAAGAAGCATTCGGTGTGAACATATGTAACTGCCATCAGCACATGTAGCTATAGTCACTTTAACTGTAGTCACATGTCAGTGATCATCTCTGAAAGCAAGCAGGGTGGACATGCTGGTTTGTGTCAATTATTTTCCTACATCATGCAGCTTAACTGCGAAGAGTTGGCCTTGTGCAGAGCAAAAGCACACACACTTGATCCAGAAGCACCTGCATTGTCTTGGCCGACTGTCTGTCTGTTCTTAATCTGGTTGGCTCAAGCTTTTTTTTTTAACAAAGGAACTTGGACGCTGGTTGATGACAATGCCTGTTGGGTTACATAACCTTGGATTTACTCTGGTGCCCTGTTAACACAGCTAATCATCTTAAACCAATCCCAATCCTGCTGCTTAATTGGGACCCTGAGGAAGTGGCTTATATACTGTCATTGACAAAAGACAAAGACACCGGGCCAAACAGCTGACGCTCATGTGATTCAAAATCCGTTTGCTGCTTCTTTTTGCTGCTAATTTAGTCACAGGGGTATTATAGTCGACTACAACACAAACTTTTTTTTCATAGAGGTTACGTTGAAAGAGCAATATAGCTAAAACTGAATACACATTTGAAAACCAAATGCACATATTTTAAATGTAATGTTAGTAAACGTTTCAGTAAAAATATAATGGTTATTATATTTGTAAATGGATACTTTGTAAATGAATATGAATATTTTATTAATATAAAATATTATTACCATTTTATTCAAAGTAAAAAAAATAATTGTAGTTGTATAGTAGCAATCAACTATCTATCTATCTATCTATCTATCTATCTATCTATCTATCTATCTATCTATCTATCTATCTATCTATCTATCTATCTATCTATCTATCTATCTATCTATCTATCGTTCTGTCTGTCGTTCTGTCTGTCTGTCTCTGTCGGTCGGTCCTTCCTTCCGTCTGTCCATCCATCCTTCCATCCATCGTTCTATCCGTCGTTCTATCCGTCGTTCTATCTGTCTGTCTGTCTGTCTGTCTGTCGGTCCTTCCATCCTTCCTTCCTTCCATCTAACCATTTTTCCATCCTTCCGTCTGTCCATCCATCCTTCCATTCATCCTTCCATCCATCTATCTATCCATCCATCCATCCATTTATCCGTCTGTCCGTCCATCCATCTAACTATCTGTATATTCATCCGTCCATCTGTTCGTCCGTCCATTCATCCATCCATCCTTCCTTCCTTCCTTCCTTCCTTCCTTCCTTCCTTCCTTCCTTCCTTCCTTCCTTCCTTCCTTCCTTCCTTCCCATCCTTTCATTCATCCAACCATCCTTCTTTCCGTCCATCTATCCTTCTCTTCGTCCTTCCTTTCTCCCATCCATCCGTTTAAATTGAAATACTAGTTAAAATTTTTTGTTTAAATTGAAATACTGACAAAATATTTAATATTAAAGTAGTTAATATTAGCAAAAAAATGTAAAGTTAAATGGACACAAAAAAGAATAATAAAACTATATAAGTAATATAATAATAATAATATAGAAAAAAAAAATAAATAAATATATAAAAATTTCTAAAAAAATGTATTCCCAAAGTACTAAAATAAATGTGATGCATTTCTTTAAAAAATTATATAAGCATTTTTAACAAAAGTATTTTAGTGCAGCATCATTTTCCTTAATCTTAAATCCTAAAAATCTAAATCAGGCGTGTCCAAACTTGTTCCTGGAGGGCCGGTGTCCTGCATCGTTCAGCTCCACATTTCTTCACCACACTTGCCTGGAAGTTAACCTAGAAAGAGCTTGATTAGCTGGTTCAGGTGTGTTTAGGACGCTGGCCCTCTAGGTCTGAGTTTGGTCACCCCACTCTAAATGATTTGTCGTAATTTTCTAAATGATGAGTTGATTGGTTAGTGTTGCAGAAATCCAGTTTAATCAGTAATTGTCTTGAATTTAATGCAAATATTAATAATAAATAATTACCAAAAAATGTAGTGATATTGCTATAAAGAGAATGATTTTAGGATCCACAAAGTTTATAGCATATACTAACCATTTAACAGTTAATCTTATAATGATAAAACACACTTTATACATGGTTTGCAGCTCTAAAAGTGGTTGTTTGATGGACGATTGCTATATATCTTGATCAAATCCTCCAGTGAGCATGGCTGGAAATACAAATGTGAAAGGCAGATCAAGCAGTAATTTGTAATGGTTCACCGTGTTCAGCATTTAGCTCATGTATTTGCAAATCAAGCGCAGTGCGTACTGAATCATAGCGGACAGTGCCGTCTGTGGTTAAATAAGGTGGAAATAATCTTCTCCCCATTTTCCACTGCCTATTATGTGGAAAATCCAGCCTTTATCTGTCACTAATAACAAGGAAGTCGTGATTGTCTCGATTCAGCGACTGAAAACACCAGCCGTACAAAACGCCATGAGTCTGTTTCTGTCCGAGTTGTCATCTATCGGATGTGTTTAGTGAATTTTTAGATTTAGCTCTGAACAAAGTGACTTTTTTTGTTTTTATCAGAGCAAACGTCTCATTGATTGTCTAAAACATTTTATTTTATTTTATTATCTTTTTAAAATGTATTTTTAATTAATTTATTATCCTAAAAACATTTTATTATTTTATTATTTATTTATTTTACTTTAATTTTACAATTTATTTTCTCTCTTTATTATTATTATTTAAAATATATTTTATTTAATTATTTTGTTTAATTTTTATTATTTTATTTTTTAATTTTTATTTTATTTATTAATGTTATTATTTTAAAAGTTTCATTTTATTTTATTATTTTTTATTTTATTATTTTATCATTATTTATTTATTTACTTATTTTCCTTTTTTATTTTGATTAATTTTATTATTTTAAAAATATTTTATTATTGTTTATTAGTTTATTGTTTTTGTTTTTTTATTTATTATATTTTATTATTTTATTTAATTGTTTTATTTAAATTTATTTATTTATTTTATTATTTAAATTTATTTTATTTATTATTATTTTTAAAATATTTATTCAATTAAATTCTTTATTATTATTTTTTTAAATTAATGAATTAATTTAATAATTTTTTTATTTTAATTAGTTAATTTATTTTGTTTTATTTCATTATTTAAAAAATATTTATTTATTAATTAATTAATTAAACTTATTTTACTTTATTTTATTTTTTATTTTAATTAATTAATGTAATTTTTATTATTTAATTTAATTTTTTAAATTTATTTTATTTATATATTTAATTTATTTTATTTTATTTTTTTGATGACACATGCACTTTCAGGAAAGTTATTGCAAAATGTTTCGTGCAAAATAAAATAAAAAAAATGGTAAAAAAAAATGTATTAACTGAAGATAAATGACATTTTAGTCATTAGAGTTGTATCCAGTTCAGTTTATTGATGAGAAATGTGAAAAAGCAGTAAATGTTTTTTTTATATTAATTTATGTTATGAATTAATTTATTCATCTTAATATAAGTTATTTTATTAAAGTATTTATTAATGATTTAACTTTACTGTTAAGCTGCTTTAACACAATCTACCTTGTAAAAGCGCTATAGAAATAAATATGAATTGAATTTAATTGAACTTTTTAAATGAGAAATGTCACCTTAAATGCCTCAGTAAGGCCTCCAGGTAAATCACTGCAAAATGTTTAATGCAAAAATTGAAATACAGCAAAAACAAACAAACAAACCTTGTATAAATTAACTTAAAGTCAAATTTAAGTCATTCATTATTAGCCCTATTTGTTGATTTATATCAATGCTGCAATGTTAAGTACCTTAACTTACATTTACACTCTGCTTTCATTAGCTGTTTTTGGCATTTGTGTTAAAAATAAAATATCTAATGTACCCTTTTAGACCCTTCTTTTTGCTTTCTCTCAGAGATTTAGTTCCTCTTCCTATCTCTGCTCATGCTATTGTGTCCGCTGTGAAGGAAGCACTAATTTGAAGCCTCTTGTCTCACTTCTGTAATGCAGATTTGACTACTTTCGCCGCTCCGGCAGCTGTAATTATGTACTCGGTCTCTGCAGTGGGTTTAATAAGATACACACTTCAGCAGACGGCAGACTATTCACAAATCAGCGGCTTCTCCACTTCTTGCCTTCCGCTCAATTACAAACACGTCGTAATATGAAAACATTCTGTCGAGAGAGCCTTCAGTGTGGGGTAACAGTGATAAAACATTCCCTTTTATTAATCAAAACCACGTTGATAAGAACAATGCCGGAGGTCCTAAAGAGCTCCAATTGGCACGTCGTGATTATAAACCTCTCAAATGTGGCTGCGCTCTCAATAAGTCAAGAGCACATTGTGTTTGGTTTCATCCAGTGTTTCGTCTTTTAGCTGTCTGTTCACATCCACTCAGAAAGCATGTTTTTTCTCATTGAGTTGGCAGTATTAAGCACCCAAAGTAGTTTTTTGTCCTGTGTTACTAACGTTTAGATGATCACAAAAGTACTGAGGTGAATGTCAGATATTAAGACAAATATCTATGTTATATTTCATTATTATATTAGATTAAATCATCCTCTCTTATGAGTTTATTTTGTGTAGCTTGTCAATGAACTGAGAGTCTTTGTAAGAAATGCTACTCCATCTCTAAACCGATTTTACTTACTAAGTACCACTAATGAAACAGGCATAGTCTTTGAGTGAGTCATTGAATCATTTGTTCAAGATATTTGTTCAGAAATGTTGATTCATTCTGTTCTGACACGAGTGAGTCTTTATGAATGAGTCGTTGAATAATTTGTTCAAGATATTCGCTCAGAAACATTGATTCATCCCAGTATGAAACAAGTGAATCTTAATGAGTGAGTCAGCAAAACTTGTTCAAGATTTTTGAGTGAGTCTTGAGTAATCTTTCCAAGATATTTGCTGAGAAACATTGATTAATCTTTATGAATGAGACTTTAAATAATTTTTTCTAGTTATTTGCTTAGATGCATCGATTCATGCTGTTATGAAACAAGTGACTGTTATGAATGAGTCTTGAATAAATTGTTCAACATATTCACTCAGAAACATTGATTCATTCTGTTTTGAAACAAGTGAATCTTTATGAGTGAGTCTGAAAAACTTGTTCAAGATATTCTCTCAGAAACATTGATTCATCCCTTTCTGAACCAAGTGAATCTTTGATTGAATCTTTGAATAATCTGTTCAAGATATTCACCCAGAAACATTGATTCGTCCTGTTATGAAACAAGCAAATCTTTGAGTGAGTCTTTGAATAATCTGTTCAAGATATTCACTTAAAATCATTGATTCATCCCGTTATGAAACGAGTGAATCTTAATGAGTGAGTCTTTTGATAATTTTTTCAAGATATTCACTAAGAGACATTCATTCATCTTGTTATGAGACAAGTGAATCTTTGAGTGAGTCTTTGAACAATTTGTTCATGGTATTGGCTCAGAATCATTGATTCATCCCGTTATGAAACAAGTGACTCTTTATGAGTGAGTCTTTGAACAATTTGTTCATGTTATTGGCTCAGAATCATTGATTCATCCAGTTATGAAACCAGTGAATCTTTATGAGAGAGTCTTTGGATAATTTGTTCAAGATATTCACTAAGAGACATTGATTCATCTTGTTATGAGACAAGTGAATCTTTGAGTGAGTCTTTGAACAATTTGTTCATGGTATTGGCTCAGAATCATTGATTCATCCTGTTATGAAACGGGTGAATCTTTATGAGTGAGTCTTTTGATAATTTGTTCAAGATATTCACTAAGAGACATTGATTCATCTTGTTATGAGACAAGTGAATCATTGAGTGAGTCTTTGAATGTTTCATTTAAGATATTCACACAGAAACATTGATTCATCTCATAATTAAATGAGTGAATCATCATGAATGAGAATAATTTGTTGAAGATATTCACTCAGAAACATTGACCATTCAAAGATTCACTCATAAAGATTCACTAATTTCCTATGGGAAGGAATCAATGTTTTTGAGTGAATCTTGAGTGATTGAATCTTTGAATAATCTGTTCAAGATATTCACTCATGAACAGAGATTTATGAGATATTATGAAAAAAGTGAATCTTTTTAAGTGAGTTTTTGAATGATCAGTTCAAGATTTTCCCTCAAAAACATTGATTCATCCTGTTTTGAAATGAGTGAATCTTTTGATTGAATCTTTGAATAATTTATTCAAGATATTTGCGCAGAAACATTGATTCATCCGTTATGAAACAAATAAGTGAGCTATTTTTATATTCATTCACATGATCAAAAAAAATCTAATTAATTGAGTAATATTTAATTGTCAGCAGTAAATATTTTAGCCAGGACTGCTAGTAAATGGCATGTTATTTAGTTTAGTTGACTATTCAATATTAAAGGAAAATCAATTAATTAAGAAAAAGATAATTTCTCAATTTCTCCAGAATTATGGAACTCTATTATTGAGTTTTACATCAGTGATTATGATTGTTAGCACTGACTATTGCGGTTGCTTAAATATGCAATGCTGCTTGTCTAAACACTCAGACCTGCAGTCTTTGCCTGGCACAATAAAAATGTCCAAAGAAACCCCTGTGAAGCGCCTTCAAACATGTAAATGTAATCCGCCCACAACACCAGCAGTTTTCCATGGACAAACACCACTTGCCGTTTCTTCGAAAGATATGACGGTCTACTTTTCTCAGATTTGTCATTCATTAGCATGGATGAATGTGTATGGATGTGACTGTTCAACTCTTTTAATGGTGCTGCTTTCACATGGCAACATGAAGATATCATTCACAGCTCTGTGTTTCCCGGGTCAAGTGTTCAGCTAGTGTGTCAGTCGGATGTAATGATAGTTTAGACTGTCTCACACCATTTATGTGGAAACCAGATGGGTAAAACCATTCGGATGTGTGGGAAAACACACCCGGAGACAGAAAAAACACACACACCGTCTCAACAGTACTCTGAAACTTTCATTAAAGTCTTTGCAAATGTAATTATCAAATGTAAAAATACCTATTTGTTGAAAATGTGAGATGCAAAACTCTTTGTGATGTTGGTTTCGTGTTGTATGTGATTGGTTTCTAACGTAATCTCAGTAGTTTATCATGTTGCTAGGTGGTTTCTCGCTGGCTCAGCACAAATAAGCGTATCCTCATATTTGTTTCCTCCAAAGTGCTCTGTGTGGGATCTGCGAGCCTCTGATCTGCCCATATTTCCACTGACCAGATGTTGATGTGATCAGACTGCGAATAAACATGCCGTATCGCTGTTTACAAGTCCTGTGAGTTTAGAAAGCGTGTATTAAGATGTTTGTAAGACCAGCACTGAGTTTTGCTTGATTTGTTTATAAAGGGACAGGCAAAAATCTAACAGTTGCTGGCTTTCCATTCCGTCATCCTGTGTTAATGTGCATTTTGATTTATCACAGGAGAAACGTTTAATGGAAATGCAAAAATTCCTTGAGATTAAAATAAAGGTTTGACTCTCACTTGAGGTTTTTTTGGACTGTGAGAAGGGGTTGATCCAAATAACCAGAGATAGAAACTTGTTCGCTAAATAAACTTGATGTAGCGAACATTACACTCACCCGGAGATGAAATAAACACATATACAGCTTAAATGATACTCTAAAACTTTCATTAAAGTCTTTGCAAGGCAGCACGATTGCTCAGTAGTTAGTACTTTAGCCGTACAGCAAGATAGTCACTGCTTCGAGTCCTGGCTGGGCCAGTTGGCATTTCTGTGTGGAGTTTGAATGTTCTCCCCGTGTTGGCGTGGGTTTGCTCTTGGTGCTCCGGTTTCCCCCACAGTCCAAACACATGCGCTATAAGTGAATTGGGTTAGCTAAATCGGCTGTAGTGTATGAGTGTGTGTGAATGCATGTGTGTGGGTATTTGCTAGTACTGGGTTGAAGCTGGAATGGCATCCGCTGCATAAACATATGCAGGAATAGTTGACAGTTCATTCCAATGATAAATAAGGGGCTAAGCTGAAGGGAAATGAATGGATGAATAACATCAAACTACTCATGTCACGTTTGCTAATACAGTCAAAACGTTTTCATTTGACGTTATTGTAGTTAGTATGCAACACCACTAACCAGGGCCGCAGTTGCGGGGGGGAAGTTAGGATGATTGTAAAAAGCGGTGGGGGGTGTCACGGACGAAAGTGAAGAGCGGGAGGGGGGACGTGGGCCTCTAATAATATCTCTGGAGCTCCCAAAATGCGTGGGCCCCAGAGATATTATTAGTGGCCCTCGTCCCCCCTCCCGCTGTTCACTTTCGTCCGTAACACCACCCCCAACTAACCCCCCCCTCATCACGCTATGAATCAAGTGAATCATGACTGAGTCTGAATAACTTCTTTAAGATATTTGCTCAGAAACATTGATTCATTCTTTTATGAAACAAGTGAATCCTAATGAGTGAGTCTGAATAATTTGGTCAAGATATTCGCTCCGAAACATTGATTCATCGTGTTATGAAACAAGTGAATCTTTGAGTGATGCTTTGAATAATTTGTTCAAGATATTCACTCAGAAACATTGATTCATCCTAATGAGTGAGCCTGTATAATTTGTTCAAGGTATTCGTTCAAAAACATTGATTTATTCTATTATGAATCAAGTGGATCTTACTGAGTGAGTCTGTATAATTTGTTCAAGATATTCGCTCAGAAACTGATTCATTCTATTATGAATCAAGTGGATCTTACTGAGTGAGTCTGTATAATTTGTTCAAGATATTCACTCAGAAACATTGATTCATTCTATTATGAATCAAGTGGATCTTACTGAGTGAGTCTGTATAATTTGTTCAAGATATTCACTCAGAAACATTGATTCATCCTGTTATAAATCAAGTCAATCCTAATGAGTGATGCTTTGAATAATTTGTTCAAGATATTCACTCAGAAACATTGATTCATCCAGTTATGAATCAAGTCAATCCTAATGAGTGAGCCTGTATAATTTGGTCAAGATATTCGCTCAAAAACATTGATTCATCCAGTTATGAATCAAGTGAATCTGAATGAGTGAGTCTGAATAATTTGTATAAGATATTCGCTCAGAAACACTGATTCATCCATCAAATGTAGTCTTTATAAGGGAGTTATTTTTATATTCATTCAAATGATGAAAAAAATTGAATTAATTGTGTAATATTTAATTAGTAGCAATAAACTCTGTAGTCTGTAATGCTAGTAAATGGATTATTTAGTTTAGTTGAATATTCAATATTCAAGGAAACTCATAAAACCAGCAAATTAAAGCAGGACCAGTTTTACAACCCCTCACTGGACATTTCCCTTCGAAAGTGTCATATTTAGTGGTAATTGGTTTGTTTTTGAGTGTGGGTTTGCAAAAGCAAATCTCTACGGTTCATTTCCCAGTCAAGTTATCTTTCCAATTGAATCCTTGGAGTTAGCGGTTTGTTTATATCAATCACTATCTCTAGTATGAGTAACAGCAATCATTCATGCCTTCACAAACAACTCTAATGATTCTTTGTGGCCTCTTTCTTGTAATCAGCATGTCAAAATCATCATGTTTTACAATCAGCAATGTTTACATCAGAGTTTTGGGAGCATTTTTCCCACAGTGGTGTTTTCAACTAACAGATAAACTCTGGAATGTTATTGGGTCAAACAACTGGGTAGAAATGGATGGGTTTTATCAGTTTTCAAATAGATTAAATGTTATCTGTTTGTTCAAACAATGTTCAGCCAGAAGAGCAGAATACTAATGACTCAAATGACTTTGTGTCTCACTGACTCTGATACTCTGGCTGAAGTTGAGTCGGTGAAAAGGGGAAACTGTGAAAACTGATGCAAAGCTTTGCACTTTACAACCGTAGAAAGCAACTTGAATTTTGAAATGTTATTATTAATTATCTGTATTGGTTGAATCTGTCACGGTGGCTCAGTTGTTAGCGCTGTCGCCTTACAGCAAGACGGTTGCTGGTTCGAGTCTCAGCTGGGTCAGTTGGCATTTCTGTGTGGCGTTTGCATGTTCTCCCCGTGTTGGCGTGGGTTTTCTCTGGTTGCTCTGGTTTCCCCCACAGTCAAAACACATTCGCTATAGGTAAATTGAATAAACTAAATTGGCCGTAGTGTATGTGTGTAAATGCAAGTGTGCATGGGTGTTTCCTAGTGATGGGTTGTGGCTGCGGCTTGCGTTAAACATATGTTGAATAAGTTAGCGGTTCATTCAACTGTGATGACCCCTGATTAATAAAGAAACTAAGCTGAAGGAAAATGAATGTTTAACCTGTCCATTTTGCAGAATCTGTGAAAAAATCTCATTTATTTAAAATATATGCACTACTTTAGCCACACTAATAAGTTAAGAATATTCTGTTAACAATGTCCGGTGGAATCTACAGTAACTGATGGCAGCCATTCGCTAGTAACTTACTGTAAATTACTTACAATAAAAGTACTGTATTCACATTTATAACACCATTTATCTTGCTGTATATGCATTTATAGTATATCTTTAGTGTAAAATATACAGTAGTTTTCATGATGAATTGTTAAAATACAGCAATATGCTGCATAGCTGTCCTATAGTAAAATACAGTTCATTTTACAGTTAAATACTGTGTAATTTACAAAATTGTTAGCAGTGTAACAGAACATGCAAATATCTGAACATACTGAAATATTTACTTAAGTCTTATTTTCCTGATATTATATTATATGTGATAACTGATATTATATTATATATTTTATTATGATAAGTTGTTTTATGCCTAGAGAGAGAGAGGAGAAAAAAACAAAGAAAAAGAAACAAACCTGTTTGTTTATTGTAGAATTCGTAGTTTATAGCTTAATTTTGTTTACGTTTGGTACCCTGATTTAAACAAATATGTATATTATTATTATTATTATTATTATTATTATTATTATTATTATTATTATTATTATTATTATTATTAAAAAAATAGGTCTGACTAGGTTATATATGCAAAACGTCAAATTAGATTAGTTAATATTTTTGAAAAGATGAAGAGAAACCACACATTATGAAAGTGTGCAACATATTATGAATTATTAATGTTTATTAAAAAACATTTTCTTTTCTGCTTAATATATTAATGGATATTTTTGGAAAAACATTTAAAAAATGCATCAAACATGAAATGGAAGATTCTGTGTTAATTGTTGTTGTTATTAATATTACTTTTTTATGTAGATACTTGTTTTTGCATCTTGATTCTTTTTTTTTTTTGTAAAAATCATTTAACAAATACACATCCACTGTGGCGACCGCTGATTAATGAACGCATTAATCCGAGAAGAAAATGAATGAAGCTATCATGTACTAAACAACAGGTCTGTGGATGCAGCCCAAATGTAATCAATCAGTCAGTGTCAACATTAACTTTTCACAAATTTAAGGAGGTAAAAAAGGCTGTTTCTTGAAGTAGTTTATGTCAAGGGCATAACAGCTCAAAAAAAGAGTTTGTCCACTGAACCAGGATTTTGAAGGCATCTGATGCTTTGATATAGGCAGCGTTCCCTCTTCTTCCTTGACAGCAATGATGGCAACAGGTTCCTTTTATGCCTGCACTGTAAAACCCAAAAAGTGAAGGTAACTCAAACCATTTGAGGAAACCTATCGCAACCAACCATTTAAGTTCAAAAATGTACTGTAAGTACTGTGAACTTAATCCATTTGAGTAAACGAAGCAATTTGAGCACAGCAAAACTCAATAAATGAAGAGAACTCAAACCAGCTGAGTACTGTAAAACACAATAAGTTAAGGCAACTTAAACCGTTTGAGGAAACCGATTGCTACAAACCATTTGAGTTAAAACTAATCTATATGAGTACTGTGAACTTACTCCATTTAAGATAAAGTAATGAGGTATTTAATTAACTTATTACCTTCAACACTGAGTTCAAAACTCTTTTCAAATGAGTTACTTTCAATAATTTTTGAGTTACCTTCACTCATTTCATTTGATAAACTTGACTGTTGGGTTTTACAGTGTGGTTGTCCCTCTAAGTGAAGTTTATTTATAAACTAATTTCGAGAGGATCACATGCTTATGATTGCTAGTGGCTGGACCCGCATTATCCAATTCACAATATACCAATCAGATGATTCCTAAGCCACTATAAATACCCTGGATTACATAGCACCGCTATCTTTGTTTTGAAGAATTCCCTCTTCCACCCCTACTCCTCCTCCTTCCTAGATGGGTGGCACGGTGGCCCAGTGGTTAGCACTGTTGCCTCACAGCAAGAACGTCTCTGGTTCCAAATCAAACCAGCAGACGTTTCTGTGCGGAGTTTGCACGTTCTTCCCGTGCTCACATGGGTTTCCCCCAGGTTCCCCGGTTTCCTCCCACCGACCAAAAACATGCATCCTAAGTTTATTGACTAATCTAAATCAACACCATAGACTAGCTCCTACATAGTAGTTATCTCTTTAAAGAGCAACCACTATCTGTTCTACAGCCACCAAAGACAGGGGAGTTCTCGAGATCTACCTGAGCTCAAACTCCCCTCTCACCTTGCAACAGGAGGGAGCCCGGGCTCAAGGATCTTATGAGCTCAGGGCTCTCTCCCGGGAGAGCATGCCAAATTAGCTTATAATAAATCATCAGCTAAGTGTGAACTCTTGAAATGCATTAAAACATTCTTAGTTAGTGAATATCTTAATAATATCTTAGTTCTATCATATCTCTAAACAAAACATACGATCAAAACCATATATTTAAAAAGATGTTGACCCAAAAATTCAGTCATCATTTGCTCAGCCTTGACTTGCTTTAAACCAGTGTGAGTTTACAAAACTTATACTCTGAAGAACAGATGGAAACCTGTAACATTGACTTCCATATGCTAATATGGCATTCTTTCAAATCTTAAATTATTGTTGAACTATAAGTGCTGAAATCAAACACTGAATAGCCATTCCTATCAATCAATCAATCAATCAATCCATCAATCAATCAATCAATCAATCAATCCATCAATCAATCAATAGATCAATCAATCAATCCATCCATCAATCCATCCATCAATCAATCAGTCCATCAATCAATCCATCCATCCATCCGTCCATCAGTCCATCCATCAATCCATCCATCAATCCATCCATCAATCCATCCATCCATCCATCCATCAATCAATCCATCCATCCATCAATCAATCCATCCATCCATCCATCAATCAATTCATCCATCCATCAATCCATCCATCCATCAATCCGTCCATCAGTCCATCCATCAATCCATCCATCAATCCATCCATCCATCAATCCGTCCATCAGTCCATCCATCAATCCATCCATCAATCCATCCATCAATCCATCCATCCATCAATCCATCCATCCATCCATCCATCAATCCATCCATCCATCAATCCATCCATCAATCCATCAATCAATCCATCCATCCATCAATCAATCCATCCATCCATCCATCCATCAATCCATCAATCCATCCATCAATCCATCCATCCATCCATCAATCCATCCATCAATCCATCCATCCATCCATCCATCCATCCATCCATCCATCCATCAATCAATCCATCCATCCATCAATAAATGGCATGTTGAGCTATTACTTCTGACAACAAACCCTGAATAGGAAAATTAAAAAAAAATTGCAGTAAGGAAAAGTCAATCCAGTGAATCACAAACAACAGTAACCAAATGCATTTAATTTGCTTCCCATGTTGCTTTGCATTCCATTTTCTCATCTCGTTTGACTACAGTTACTAGGATTGTGTTGAAGCGAACGTGTTGGCTTGCATCTCGCTGCAGCAAAGCCAGCGATGTGGATTAAACCTCTCTATAAATACATCTCGCAGGTCGACGTCAGCCTGTCCTCACATCATAAGGCTAGCATGTGTTTTTCTCGTCTCTCGTTTGGCACCACTTCTTAATTACAAGCGTGACGTGAGCTTTCGGTTTTACGGTGAGCATTTGATCCCTTCTGGCTGTGCCTGATAGTCTCTATTTTTTTTTCTCTCGCTGGCTGACCGTTCAGAGTAATGGCTGCTGCTTGTGTTTAGGGTTTTGTGCACATTTTTGCAAATGAGTCAATAAATGAGCTGTTTTTAAGTGATTTTGCTGCACTATATTCACGTTGGACTTTTGCTGATGGATAATCACTAATACAGTATATCAGCACTGTAAAAAAATCTATAAATGAGCAGTTTTCTGTATTTTGATTCATGTTTATTATTTTTCTGCATCATTTATGCTTTTAAACTGCACTGAGGGAGCTTGATCTTTCTTCCAACTACTTCCAACCTTAAAGTTTGAAAAAAAAACCCATTTTGAATAGTTTAAAGTGATATATACACTCACCGGTCACTTTATTAGGTACACCTGTCAAACTGCTCGTTAACGCTAATCAGCCAATCACATGGCAGCAACTCAATGCATTTAGGTATGTAGACATCCCTTTATGACCACGGTGTACCCATCTTCTCATGGCTACTTCCAGCAGGTAACGTGCCATGTCATAAAGCGCGAATCATCTCAGACTGGTTTCTTGAACATGACAATGAGTTCACTGTACTCCAATGACCTCCACAGTCACCAGATCTCAATCCAATAGAGCACCTTTGGGATGTGGTGGAAAGGGAGATTCTCATCATGGATGTGCAGCCAACAAATGTCAATATGGACCAAAATCTCTGAGGAATATTTCCAGTACCATATTGAATCTATGCCACGAAGGATTAAGGCAGTTCGGAAGGCAAAAGGGGGCCCAACCCGGCACTAGTAAGGTGTACCTAATAAAGTGGCCGGTAAGTGTAGCTATTTCTCTCTATTGACGTTATGTATGCATTAACTAATGGTAATACGACTAATAAAGTGAAATGTAGGTTATGAATATTTTAATTAGTTTGAAACATTTGCTTAGTTTGAGTATTTATATTCATTAAATCAATACAAAAAAATGTAAGTTATACAAATATTGTGACAAAAGGCTACTATATATCATAATCAAAGCTTCAGCATTTATTATAGCAAGCATATATGGCCCTATATGCTTAATCTGCATTCTGGATCTCGCATTATCACAGCTTTTATTTATTTTGCACATTTTTGAAAGTAGTAAACCAATCTTTTATCTTATGATTAAACAACAACTGTAATTTGGCTTCATTAACTTCACTATGCATATCAGATTGGGTGTTTCTGGACCCACACAAATGCCAATAAATTGACTTTTCACCTGTTTTTCTGGTGTTTGCATTGATGTGGTCTCCGTTCTTCTGGGCTTTTGAAGGGTAATGTTAGTCTGTATGTTTAATTACACAGCAGCTGTTTACCAATAAAACGTTTATTTTTTTCTTGGCACATTAAATGTTCGGGTTTCCCCCCATGGTCTCTTATGCTTCTGTGAAGGTCAACATTTGGCAGCAATATGTGTTCTTGAAGAGACCTCGACTGTTTCAGCTCTCGTTTTTCAGAAATCTGCGTTTGGCAGAACACTTCAGAAATAGGTCGTTTCAGAAATAGGTTTGGGCGAGATGCAACCTTTTTAATCACAATGCTCAAATGCTGGCATTTTATGAGTCAAATAGGATGGGGGTTATATGGCAATATTTAACAATGGGAATTCTTTAATTTTCCCTTGTTATTTTTATTTGCTCATTTGTTCTTTCATTATGCATTAATTTATTTATTAATTAATTTAGTTTCTATTTATTTATTTATTTAATTAATTTTCATTCAATTCAATCATTTATTAGTTTATTCATTTATTTATGCATGTGTATATTTATTTATTCATTCATTTATTTTTTTATTTCTATTTATTTATTCATTCATTCATACATTTAATCATTTATTTACTAGTTTATTTATTCTTTCATTTATTTCATTTTGGTTCTCAAAGTAAAGGTAGCACTTTTTATTATTTGGATTTTATTATTATTAGTTTGTTCATTTATACATTAAATAGTTATTAATTTATTTATTTTCATTCATTCATTTATTTTTTAATTATTCTATTTATTTATTCGTTTATTTGTTAATTATTTTATTCATTTCATTATCTGTTCATTTATTTATTATTTATTTGTTCATTTATTTCGACTCAAAGTAAAGGTAGAACTTGACTTGGATTTTATTAGTTTGTTTGTTCATTTATTCATTAACTATTTATTAATACATTTTATTAATTAATTATTTTTTATTTTTTAATCATTCTATTTATTTATTTATTTATTTATTTATTTATTTATTTATCTATTTATTTATTCATTTATTAATAAAAATTTTAAAAGTTTATTCGCTTGTTCGTTCATTTATTCATAAAATATTAATTAATTAATTATTATTCATTTATTTATTTATTTATTTATTTATTAGCTTTTTAAATTATTCAATTTATAAAAAATTTTATTATTAAATTTATTTTATTCATTTATTAGTTTAATTTTTAAAATGTTCAATTATTCTTTTCATCCATTTATTCATTCATTTATTTATTAGTTTGTTTATTTATTCGTTTATTTATCTATTAATTAATTATTATTCATTTTTTATTAATTTTGACTTTCAAAGTACAGGTAACTTGACTTGCATTTTATTCCTTCCTTCATTTCTTCATTAAATATTTATTAATTTGTTTATTTTCATTTATTCATTAATTCAATCATTCAATTATTCATTCATTTATTTATTTATTTATTTTTTAATTATTCAATTAATTTATTTTGTATTATTCAATATTTTTTTCTTTTTTATTTATTTATTTATTAGATTATTTTTTTAATTATTCTATTTATTAAATTTTTCATTTATTTATTTATTTATTTATTTATTTATTTATTTATTTATTTATTCATTCATTCATTCATTGATTTTGACTCTCAAAGCACAGGTAGCCCTTGTCTTGCATTTTATGACACCATACAGAAACGCCAACTGACCCAGCCGAGGCTCAAACCAGCAACCTTCTTTCTGTGAGGCGAATGTGCTACCCACTGTGTCACTGTGCAGCCCGCTATCCTAATTAAATAATTAAAAATCAAGGCATTGTCGTATTTTATTTTGGTAAAATAAGCATAATCTAGATGCCTTTGCCTTTCATATAATACCAAATGATCAACTAGAAGTCAAGTTATTATTTGTTGTTCCTAAAACTTGGATAGGCGACAAGACTTTGTATATATTTTCATTTAAGTACACTCAAAATAATATTTTTTGTTGCTAACTACTCAATTAAAACGAGTTTAACATTGTAAAAAACAAACAAACGTTAAGCTAACTTAATTACTTTGCGTTGAGATGACATATAGGAGTTGTGTGGAACCCAGTTTTTTTTTAAGTATACCTTTGTAAATTGTATAACAAAATTCTCTGGGCACCAGACTATTAAAAGCACTGCACCAGAAATTAAAATGGACTTTTTACCAGTTTATTATTTCATAATAAAAGCCACACCTTCTAAAAAAAGACTCAATTAGTTCTAAAGTTGCTTTACGCTGGTTTGGGCTGTTAAAGTCTGCGGTGTGTTTTCCAGATGCAGTTTTAATAGCCGTGTTTCTTGCGGATGGAAAGGGGCTGTGGGAGTGAACAGATGTTCTTGTGTCTCCCGAGGAAAGAAACAAGGCAAGGTTAAAAGGCTTGGAAAGCAGTACGGGTCTCGCTGGCACTTTCAAATCTTTATAGTCAAGCAAATAGTTGCGCTTCACATGCTAAACACTTTTACCGGTGAATGTTTGTGTTTTCGGCAAATTAACATATTACCGCCCACGTTACAGAATGCAGATTCAATATTTAGCAAGTTGGCGAGAGCACAGCAGCTTGTGCAAGTATGCAGATGCAAATGCTTAGTCAATATTGCAAACCTGCTGCGGTGGTCACCAGATAAACCTCAGACTGACATTTTTTAACTGCGCCAGTAAATCTGATGTGGTTTATTCAGGCTGATTTGGATGAATGTGTTATTGAGTTGAGATTGTTTCCAAAGTAGCTCAGCCAAGGCTGTAATATGCCTGAAAGAGATGTTATTCGGTACAGTTTTTGCATTTCATAGTGCATGGAGTTCATTATTTATGGTCTTGAGACAAAGAAACATATATAAGTTCATATTTTCAATTTCTTGTAAACATTATATTCATTCTGTTCGGCTTAGTCCCTTTATTAATCTGGGGTCGCCACAGCGGAATGAACCGCCAACTTATCCAGCATATGTTTTACGCAGCGGATGCCCTTTCAGCTGCAACCCAACACTGGGAAACATCCATACACACTCATTCACACTCATACACTACGGTCAATTTTAGCTTACCCAATTCACCTATAGCGCATGTGTTTGGACTTGTTGGGGAAACCGGAACACCCGGAGGAAACCCACGTGAACACGGGAAGAACATGCAAACTTTACAAAGAAATGCCAGCTGACCCAGCCGGGGCTTGAACATTATATTAATTATTTTTATTTTACTTGAAGATTTACTTGAAGCTTCTCAATTCTGAGATCATCACATTTTTCAATGTCAGTATTAAGAATCTAAAGTTATTTTGATTTTATATTTCTCAAATGTGGAAGAACAGCATATGTCCAGTTAGTGTGGAATAACAATATAACTCCAACTAAGCATATCACTTTAAACCACATCAAAGATTTATTTATCTTAGTTTTAATACAGTAACAGAAATTTCAGGTTAATATTCTTTCCCATTGTTGTTATTACTATTATTATTGTTATTATTGTTATTGTTATTATTATTATTATTATTATTATTATTGTTATTATTGTTATTGTTATAGTTATTATTGTTATTATTATTGTTATTATTATTGTTATTATTATTATTATTATTATTATTGTTATTATTATTATTATTATTGTTGTTGTTGTTGTTGTTGTTGTTGTTGTTGTTGTTATTATTATTATTATTATTATTATTATTATTATTATTATTATTATTATTATTATTATTGTTATTGTTATTATTATTGTTATTATTTTTGTTATTGTTATTATTATTGTTATTATTGTTATTGTTATTATTATTGTTATTGTTGTTATTGTTATTATTATTGTTATTGTTATTGTTATTGTTATTGTTATTATTGTTATTGTTATTGTTATTATTATTATTATTATTATTATTATTATTATTATTGTTATTATTATTACTATTATTATTATTATTACTACTACTACTATTATTATTATTATTATTATTATTGTTATTATTATTGTTATTATTATTATTATTATTATTATTATTGTTATTGTTATTATTATTGTTGTTGTTATTATTATTATTATTATTATTATTATTATTATTAAGGCATCATGGTGGCGCAGTGGGTAGCACGATCACCTCACAGCATGAAGGTCGCTGGTTCAAGCCTCGGCTGCAGGTCAGTTGGCATGTCTGTGTGGAGTTTGCACGTTCTCCCCGTGTTGGTGTGGGTTTCCTCCGGGTGTTCCGGTTTTCCCCCACAGTCCAAAGACATCCGCTATTGGTGAACTGGGTTAGCTAAAATTGTCAGTGGTTTATGTGTGGGAATGAATGAGTGTATGGGTGTTTCCAAGTGATGGGTTGCAGGTGAAAGGGCATCCGCTGCATAAAACATATGCTGTATGGGTTGGCGTTTCATTCTGCTGTGGCAACCCCAGATTATTAAAGTCACTAAGCCAAAAAGAAAATGAATGAATGAGTGAATTATTATTTAAAAACTGAAAATACAGTATGAACAATGTACAATACATAGACCTTCTTACAGTGCAGGCAACAACAATCAATTATTAACAATAAACTATAAATAAATAAGTACAACAATAAATGCATAAAATGCAGACATAAATCATAGCTATTGTTGTTTGTTTAGAAATATACACCGGTGTGCTGGAGCAGCGCACCATATACTACTTCAAACTGTTCTCGTACTGTGCAATCTCACAATATAAATAAATATATAAACAAATAAACTCTGCTTGGACCACTACAAATGCTTAAACATTCTTTAAGCTAGATGCTATTGTTGTTCCATTCAGTAAGGGGGCGTGCGAGAGATCTGCAGAGTGGATGGCAACATCAACAGCCTGAGGTATCAAGACATTTGTGATGCCATTACATTACAAACCACAGGAGAGGGTAAATTCTTCAGCAGGATAGCGCTCCTTATACTTCAGCCTCCACATTAAAGTTCCTGAAAGCGAAGAAGGTCAAGGTGCTCCAGGATTGGCCAGCCTAGTCACCAGACATAAATATTATTGAGCATGTCTGGGGTAAGATGGAGGAGGCATTGAAGATGAATCCAAAGAATCTTGATGAACTCTGGGAGTCCTGCAAGAACGCTTTCTTTGCCATTCCAGATGACTTTATTAATAAGAGATTTGAGACATTGCAGAGATGTATGGATGCAGTCCTCCAAGCTCATGATGGAGTCAGACACAATATTCATTCTTTTTCCACTGCCCAATGACTTTATATTCTATACTGGACATTATTTCTGTTCAGTGTCAAGACTTTTGTATAAGCAAAGTCAGACCTTACTGTCCTAATTAAATAATTAAAAATCAAGGCATAATCATATTTTATTTGGGTAAAATAAGCGTAATCTAGAGGCCTTTGCCTTTCATATAAGCCACTTCTGATACCAAATGATCAACTGGAAGTCAAGTTATTATTTGCTGTTCCTAAAACTTGAATAGGCAACAAGAGGTAGTGTAGGTGTGAAAGCACCCTCAAACTCAATTCCTGGAGGGCCACAGCTCTGCACCGTTTAGTTCCAACTCTAATTAAACACACCTGATCAAGCTAATTGAGTAATTTGGGCTTGTATGAAACCTACAGGTACGTGTGTTGAATTAGAGTTGGAACTAAACTGTAGCGCTGCAGCCCTTCAGGAACTGAGTTTGACACCCCTGGCCTAAAGCATGACCTCTGTAACCTGTCTCTGGCAGTGAACACTGAAGCTCATTTGCATCCCACAGTCGCAGCGCATCATCATATGCAGTAAAACAACGCGACGGAGGCCATGTCTGGTCGCATTTCCCCTGCAGCCAAAGATGGAGGAATGCAGACAAACTGTCAGGAGCAGTCAAATCACACGCGTTCCTCAGTAACTCAAGACTCACCTGAGCCATCGCAAGCATTTGGAAATCCATGCAGCGACACGATTGCGGCTGCATAAACTCAAAATGATTGACCCGACTCATGCCTGTCCATCTCCGCTTGTAATATATGCATGTTTGGTTTGCGTGTTTGAATATTCAGAGCGTTTCACTTTGTTTAATGTAAGCTGAATCAACTTTTTCCCCCCGTATGCGAGCGTAGGAGGTTGATTGAGCAGACTCTTATGAAAGCATGGCTTTAGACTGCAGACTCTGACTAATGGATCTATTGTGCGCTCCTGATGCACATTAATGAAGAGGAAAGGTTATGATGTTGCATGATGAACCTCGTGACGTTTCTGGCCAATTTTGGAATCATAATGTGGGCTGATTCATATTTGTGCTTGTTTGTGGGCAAAACCTATTAAAATAAATAAATGTATTTATAGCAACCAGGGCTGTTTGTGAAGTGGGACATTTATGATCCATTTACTGGCTAATGTTGTAAATTATTAATATGGGCTTTGTTATGCAAGTTTCTGTGGTGCAGCTAATTATTCTTGCAGCCTTTTACTCTCATGCAATGTAACTTGGTTGTTTGGGAGTCCAGTGTACAGTTTATATTTTAATATTCACATTATATTGAGTGTAATGTACTAATTGCATTTGATTCTACAATTCAGAATAACTGTAATTAAACAGTTTTGTCTTATAATCAGATATTTGGTGTATTACTTCATGCTTCAAAACAGTATTTTATCACAAATTTAAAGGGCCACGAACCCCCCCCCCACCCCCCCCCCCCCTGCCTCAGCAGGGTGTTTTCACACCTCTAGTTTGAAAGAAGTCAGGAAAGTGGGTGTGTCTAGCTCTGTTTAGGTGGGAGTGTCTGGGGAGGAAAAGAGGGAAGGTTTTGCATGAAAATGGGAGTTTCCATTTGAGCATGCGCTGGTTTTCACCGAGGCAAAACAAACACAGACGCAGGGGGGAAAGACAGTGACTGTGTTTACATGGACATCAGTAATCAGTATTTGCCAAATTATTAATTTGTCAACTTTAACTGCAGTTTGGCACTTTCACTTTCATTCAGGAACATTTCATGCATGCCCCCTGTGACAAATGAGATATTGGATGTGAGGAACTGCTAGAAGAGTGTAGTTTTAATGGAATGTTTGATACCGCACGGTGAATGGGAGAAAAATAACCTCCGCATTTCTCTGTAACTTAGATGCACTTGCTAGGTAACGTCAGAATGTGTGTGTATAGACTGTCCTGTCACAAAATGCAGCGAAAATCCTACACGACAGTAATAGTTTGATTAAGGTGTTTACATGTTTACATTCGGAGAGCAGCATTTACAGCGGATCTTTTAGTCTATAATATCGTACTAAAATATTGTAGTGATGTTAACGTACTTTTAACTTAGTAACTAAATCATTTTGACTGAGGTATGTCTTTAAAACTGAAAGAGTACTGCTGACGATACGAACTAACTTTGCCATCTGAATAAACAAACAAAGAACACTGATCACACACACTTATCAAATCTGTAGAGACAGGACAATCAACACCAACTGGAGCTGTGTCATTTTTAAAAGGAGACGAGCTGCAAATCCGGATTTCACCATTTCCAGATGCGAAAAGCTCTTGGGTAAAATTTTTTTTACTTACAAACATATTTCTGTCGTGTGCATTGTAATCCACACATGAGTCCAGCTGCGCTCTCATAGCGAAGAAATGAAAACAAAACCTTCACTGCATCACATTTATTAACAACACTGACGACCCGTATCTCCAAATTCTTGTACTTCCACTTGTTTTGGCAACACAGCATGGCGTCTCTCTGCGTCTGAACACTGTAACAGGTAAAAACTTTCTTCGAAGCTATCATACATATTAATAAATTGCACCTCATTCACAATAGAGCACGCTAATTGGTTTGAACCAAGTCTTTCTCATGAATTAATGCTGCACACTCAGAGACGTCACGATGTACTCGCAGGTAGAGACATCCACTCTCCACGCTGGATTACACACAAGGATCTAATCTTCGTGACGCAGCTTTAAAAATTAGTTTTAAACCGGAGTGTGAATCATGTATAAAAAATATTAAACAAATTGCAAGATTAATTACAATTGAGCAAAGATAAAAGGAAAATAAACAGTGCTTTATAGTTGTCCATAAAGTCAAAGAGCATTCAGGTAATGTAACAACCCAGGCTCATTCTGAAAACGTAGTCCCGAGGACGTTTCTGGAGACCGCGAAATACGTCCCGGGAGGTACGTATTTTTGCAGTTTTTGGTTTCTGTGAATCCGCGAGAGGCCGCTGTATGCGCTTTTTTGCTTCTCAGGCGTCTCCCGCGAGTGCCGTTCGCGCCCGCACTGTTCTCGCGTGAACCCACCAGAGGCCGCTGTCAAACGAACATCTGTCTGTCCGACTGGCTGAATGATTGACAGGTCGGCTGGCCGATTCCTTCCCTGAACCAAACCGATTTTACCGATCGACCCGCTCGCCCTAAACCCAACTAACAATTTACAAAAGCTGTCCGGAAAAAGAAAAGCCCTCGTCCTATTTTTATTTATTTATTTATTTATTTTACCACGTTTTCGGATTTTACCACATTCTCACCCTGTTATGAACCTCTTCGCTTTATTTCTTGGATTCTGTTTTAGTCTTACCTGATTTCTGGAACCGCTCTTCCCCGGACTCGAACCCGGTCGTCTCAAATCCTCCGACGTACAGGACGAGCTAACCGGACAAACTGGTTGCGGCGGGAAAGCCCTCCACACGAAGGTAAGCGGTCAGCCGGCAAGCGCTAAAAGGAACGGCGTCATACCGCCCCGCAGCGTTCGCTTAAAATGAAATGCAGCCATACGTACCTCCGGCTACATAATTCGCAGTCTCCAGAAACGTCCTCGGGACTACGTTTTCAGAATGAGCCTGGGTTGTAATGTAAAGTAACACTGTATAGACTTTGTATAGTGAAATTACTCTTCATTATAGTTACAAATGTTTTACATAATTGTGCCCGAATGATTTACACTTTCTTAAAAAGCTTTTAAACCACGTGCAAATGATAGTTTCACTCTGTTATGGTTATACTATGTAGTGCAAATCTCAATCTCAAAATGTATTCTCAATTGTTGATCGACTATAATCATAATTTAAAATGACATCTAATGGGATGTGACGATTACGGACATTGCCATATCAATTCTGAAACAACATATTGTGCAGCCCTAATTTTTATTTTCTTTGTTTATATATTTATTGTACTATGAATATTTCAGTAGTATATTTTTATACTTGAATACAAACGTGTCACATGCACCTAGTCTACAATTCAGTTAAGTGTTTTGTATCGCAAGCTTCCAACAAAAACCCATTCCCCAAAACCATGAATATTTTCCTCCTCTTTGCTGGTCTGCCACTCCTTTGGGCTGTAGGCCATTGTCATTTGTTTACCGAGCGTTCCAGGTGTTCTGACAGCATGATGTATTTGTAGACCTTGGCAGCGTCGCGCAGGTGATATATTTGACAAGGAATGCTGAGAGCAGATATTTCCAGTGAGCATTAAAGGCTTGTCCTGCGCATGAACACGGCACCGCTCCATGATGACTCTCTCCACATGACAAGGCATTCAGAGGTTATAGTTTTGTTTTTTACTTGTAAGATGAAATGCGTTTTGAAATCTGTAAGGACACAGAGCAAATCCCAACCGTTAATCTGCTGCCGATTCACTATGAGGATTATTCCGGACCCAAGTATATCCGCGATGCATTAGAAATGAGCTCCAAAAATATTTGATGATGATCCTGCCTGAAGCTCCTTCCTTGTTTCCTGCAGAGAGAACGTATTAAGAATTCGGAATTAATATCGTCACGCTATTAGGTGATCATTTTGGATTTTAATCAAATGCTACATTATCAGCGGCCATGAATAGTCGCCTGGTGCTTATTGTCAAGTTAAAAAATGACTTCGCGATCCAAAGGCAATTATACGCTTTAATTACTAATCGCTTACAAAAGGCCTGAAGGCATCATGAATTTGGCTGCAGCTGAACAATTGAGGCTATGTTGAGAAATCGTTCTCTCAATATAGTGATTTGGAGATGAGTTGTCTTTTGAATCTGAATCACTAAAAGATTCATTTAGAATGGCCATTGAATCTTTCGTTCACCCAGTGTAATGATTTGGAGAGGAGTTATTTGCCTCTGAATCACTAAAGATTTGTTCAGAAGGCCATCGAATCTTTTGCTTATCCAATATAATGATTTTTGATTACTTGTTTGAATCTTTTGAATCTGAATCACCAAAAGATTAATTTAGAATTGCCCTTGTATGTTTCGTTTAACCAATATAATCATTTAGAGATGAGTTGTTTGAGTCTTTAGAATTTGAATCACTAAAATATTCTTTTAGAATGACCATTGAATCTTTAGTTTACCCAGTGTAATGATTTGGAGAGGAGTTATTTGCCTCTGAATCACTAATGATTCGTTCAGAAGGCCATTGAATCTTTGTTCACCCAATATAATGATTTGGAGATGAGTTGTTTTAGTCTTTTGAATCTGAATCACTAAAAGATTCATTTAGAATGACCATTGAATCTTTTGTTTACCCAATATAATGATTTATAGATGAGTTGTTTGAATCTGAATCCCTAAAAAGATAATTTATAATGACCATTGAATCTTTAGTTCACCCAGTATAATGATTTGGAGATGTGTTGGTTGAATCTTCTGAATCTGAATCACTAAAAGATTCATTTAGAATGACCATTGATTCTTTCGTTCATCCAATATCTTGATTTGGAGATCTGTCATTTAAATCTGAATACTTAAAGATTAATTTAGAATGACCATTGAATCTTGCATTCATCCAATATAATGATTTGGAGATATCTCATTTAAATTTGCATTACAAAAAGATTCATTTAGAATGGCCATTGAATCTTTCGTTCAACCAATATAATGATTTTATGATGAGTGGTTTGAATCTTTTGAATCTGAAATGCTAAAATATTTGTTTAGAATTGCCATTGAATCTTTCGTTCACCCAATAGAATGATTTGAAGATGAGTTGTTTGAGTCTTTTGAATCTGAATCTTTAAAAGATTTGTTTAGAATGACCGTTAAGTCTTTCATTCAGCCAATATGATTTGGAGATGAGTTATATGAGTCTTTTGAATGTGAATCATGAAAAGATTCACTTAGAATGGCCATTGAATCTTTCGTTCACCCAACAGAATGATTTAGAGATGAGTTGTTTGAATATTTTGAATCTGAAGGTAAACTAACCCTCTGAGTACCAACAATGTGTAAAAATCATTTTGTAAAGGTACTGCACCAGTGACTGCTTTTGAGGCTTATTTTTTAAGAGTGGAAAAGGGCTAAAAATGGACATTTACAAAATGACTCATTGGAAAAACAATAGAGTGTTACTAGAGTTTATTCAAGCACTTTTTTGTAATCATTGTCAAATCATTGTTCCATATATGGTTCTTCATCTGATAAAAGGTCTGTATTTGCATTGTTATTTGCATTTTACCATATAAAAGGACCTCTAACATCAAAGCTAGCATTCTTTTCCATGGATTATTCTTCAGAAAAGATTATTCAAATGTCCTCCACACTAAGAAACAGATCCTCAATAAAAGTTTATGTTTTGGAGTGGGGAACCAGAAAAGTTTTCTATATTTGCATTGCTGCAAAATGAAGCCCTTTTGAATCTTTTGTTTCTATCCAACAATACTGGTTCTTATGGGCAATAAGAATATTGCTTAAATATGGCGATATCTGGAATATCGCAAAAAAAAATTGTGAATAAAACACAGTTTTCCATTGATGTGTTTGCATTGTAGTTTAGGGCTGCACAATGTATCGTTTTAGCATCAATATCGCAATGTGTCAATCCACAATAGTCACATCACATTATCTGCAAGGTAGAGTTGGGATTATAGTTTACCAGACATAGGCCCAATCCCAATTCTATTTTGTACCCCTTCCCCTTGGCCCGTGAAACCGAGTGTTAAGGGGAAGGGCTTCAAAATGTACCCCTAAGAAATGGGACAGCAGTACAGCACCTGCACAAGTCATCATACGTCATTCTGATCTCTTGCTTCAAATGAGATTGACGATCGCGACTGCTGTAGTTATTCCAGTTGTGTTATTTTTTGGTTTTTATCTTGAGGAACTCACTGAAGGCAGCGATATCATGTTATCATAATGATCTAATGTGGCAAAATGATTGTAACTGTACTGTACATTTACAGAGTGGCCATATTCATCTATGTAAACACACGAAAACAACATTAACATTATAGCAGACACTGTAAAAAGGTCATTCACAGCCACTAGACTTTTCTGACAGGGTACTCAAGTGTCATGGAGTGACAGAATGTTGTAGGACTGCTATAGAGTTATCATTAAGGATTATAGATAGCCAAATTTAGCATTTTTTTTTAACTTTTTTTAAGTCATGACTGTAAAACACAAACATGGATATGAATGTATTAAAACATGTGCTTGTTTGTTGTGAAAATTTGTAATAATGACAAAAATATTATTTTATGGATCTTCTGTGTGGAGCTATATGCTGCCGTTGTGGTTGGTGTATTCTGAGAAATTTCTTTAAGCCTTGCTTTCGAGTGTGGTCCTGAAAAATCTCAGTTCAAAGGGGTTTCTACCCCTTCCCCTTAGCCCTACACCTTCAAGCTAAAGAGAATTGGGAAGGGCTAAGGGGTAGAATTGGGATTGGGCGATAGTGAAGTCATTTCATATTTTAGCCTTAGAGTGAAAGTTGATTATTTGCATTTGTTTTTAAGGCCTGTGACTGTGTAAGCTTTTCAAGCAAATCTAAGACATTCAGACAGTAAATTAAACATTTGAAGCTCAAAGATTAATTGTAAACTAACAGTATATACAGCAGGGAAAATAAGTATTGAACACGTCTAATTAATCTTAAAAGTTTCTCAACGCCGCGTTTCTGTTGCACGGAACAAAACTGCTGCAACTAAACAAAGTTATGCCAATACGCACACACGTTGGATTAACAACAGCAGCAGGCCGTTCTTCCTTTTTTGCACTTTTGCGGCTTTTCCGCAATCAAGTTCATTATTTCCAATTGAGACGTGTGCATATTGGGAGCCGTGCGTGCAAGCAGACCTCAAGGTGCACACAGTAGAAATTATCTCACGTTGTAGTGGTGAGAGTTGTGCGTGGCTTTCAGTGCAATGTAAACAAAAGATATGTTAGCCGAATTTTACAACTGATTATGTATGTATGAACACAGATGATAACAGTTCATTTAAATTCTTAGCTAATAAATAGCCTAAATTAACATTAGACAAATACTAATTCTTATTCATTCTTATTTTTGTTGATTCATTGTTTAGTCAAAATTATCCCTCGTGTTTAAATGAAAAGCTTTTTTTGACCTTCTTGCTGTGAGGTGACAGTGCTAACCACTGAGCCATGGTGTCGCCCCCTTGAGATGATTTGAAAATGCATATTGTGTATGAATGTGAATTTGTGTGGTCCTGTGTAGCTCCGAAATGATATAAAAACACCTTGAAAGTATTGTAAAATAGCCAATGGAACTGGCGTATTATATTTTATATCTCCTGGATCCATTTGAATACATGTAAATAATCATTTTTAAAATTCATTTTATAGACTAATACTTACTTACTTACTCCCAGGGCCGTATATATCGAAGTTGGTATTTAGCCGTACCATATTGGTGTTTTGTGACATCTAGTATTTCTGAGGTGGGTTGTTAGCCCAACGCTCAACCCCTAACTTAAAGGACCAGGACATACACATATTCACTACGGACGATTTAGCTGACCCAATTCACCTACCGCACATCTTTAGACTGATGTAGTATCTTAATTGATTGGGTTTTTATTTGTTTTGTACATTTTATTTATATTTATATATTTAATTAAATTTTGTCAGCAGTTATGCTACAAATTAGCCATTAGAATATGTTTTGCAAAAATTGCCACCATGTTGTTTTATTTGATGTGTCGCATGGTTTTTTGTAATTCTGACATTCACTAACAAATTTGAAAATAGTTTCAGGTATTTTTTCTTGTAATTAAGCGTTTTAAGTTTAATATTTCAACAAAAGTTTTTGTTGTATTTTTTTTTTCAGTTAAAATAGTCAAAGTTTATTAAATGGTTTTAAATATTTTTTAGTTAGCAATTCCTGTGAAAAAGAACACAGTTTGGATTTATTTATTTATTTATTTATTTATTTATTTATTTATTTATTTATTTATTTATTTATTTATTTATTTATTTATTTATTTATTTATTTATTATTTTAGTTTTTGTTTATTTATTTATTTATTTATTTATTTATTTATTTGGCTGTTTATTTTATTCATTATTTGATTATTTATTTGTTTATTTATTTTAATTTTTGTTTGTTTGTTTGTTTGATTTATTTATTTATTGGATTTTTTATTTGAATATTTATTTTATAAAATTTATTTGTTTGATTGTTCATTTATTTGAATGTTTATTTATTTACTGGATCTTTTATTTGAATATTTATTTTAGTTATTTGTTATTTTATTCGTTATTTGAATAATTATTTATGCATTTATTTCATTATTTGTTTGTTTGTATATTTGATTTTTTATTTATTGCATTTTTTATTTAAATATTTATTTTATTTTTATCTATTTTTTATTTACTGTTTATTTTATTTGTTATGATCATTAATTAATTTATTTTGTTCATTAACTTTTTTATTTTTTTTGTTTGTTTATTTATTTCACTAATTATTGATTTATTTGTTTGATTATTTATTTATTTATGTGAAAGAGCTGTTCATCTTTTTGGAAGGTTGAATTGCATGTCTACATTGTCTCTGATAACCCATTTTGCCTCGGCTGGAGTTTTGTTGCCTTTTGCCTGGACTTGTCTTGGCCTTTGTCCACTTGCTGGTAATGCTGGTGATTTGGTGGAGATCAGGTTGCACCGTTTCTGTTACTCTGGCACTTTGGCTACTCGTTGTGATTCCCAAACCTGTCTGAACATCGCCACAGTGGCACGACTAGAAAATCCACTTCTTCACGATATCAATCTCATGTTCTTTTGCAGATGGAACATTTATAGGTGGAGCAAAAGTGTTTTTCAGTGCCTTGTCAAAAATGTAATGCTCTGATCGTGAAAATGGCATAGATGCAGTTTAGTGTAGTATTGTGTGTTTATTTGTAATCTCAAGAGCAAATTTACTATTTATTTATTTACGCTGAGGCTGTAAAACTACACTCAGAAATGAATTTTGTTGCTTGTTTAAACTACTTATATAAAATGAGTTCTTTTGCTTTTTTGGGATAATTTTTTTTAGTTTTATGTTCAATCAACTTAATTTTGTAAAAACGATTAAGTTAACCTAATCGATTTTTGTTGGGGCAATATGTAGGAATTGTGTGGAACTCTGCATTTTTTAGTGTAGGAGCTACTTACACTAAAAGAAAGTTTTCATAATACATATGCATAGCATAGGCATGAGGCGATATAAGATTGTGACTGTATGATAATCTTGGATAAAAATATCACAGTTTCATGGTATTGTTATTACTGCTCTAAATAAAATTATTTTTAAATGTCTGGGTAAAAAACAAAAACTTCCCACACAATATGTTTTATTTCAGGAAACATTCTAAATATTTTGTAACAGTAAACATGTCAGGCTAAATTATTAAAATATGTCATTGACTTCTGCTGTCTCCATTAGTTTGAAAAACACAGATTTCTTTACAACACGTTTAACAAAAACCTTACATAAACCTTAGTAATGGTATAACAGAATATTTTAGCGGTTTTAAAACCTTTACTTTTCCAAACCGCGGTATACCTTGAAACGGTTATCGTCCCATGCCTACATATGCGCATGGCATCATTATCCATATCCATCCATATCCAATCCATATTTAATCCATATTTAATCTATACCTAATCCTTATCCAATCCATATCCAATCCATTTCCATATCCATCCATATCCAATCCATATCAAATCCATTTCCATTCCATATCCAATCCATTTCCAATCTATATCCATCCATATCCAATCCATATCAAATCCATTTCCATTCCATATCCAATCCATTTCCAATCTATATCCATCCATATCCAATCCAATTCAATTCAATTCAATTCACCTTTATTTGTATAGCGCTTATACAATGTAGATTGTGTCAAAGCAGCTTCACATAAAAGGTCACAGTAAATAGGAACAGTGTAGTTCAGTTTGTAGTGTTTAAGTTCAGTTCAGTTTAGCTCAGTTCAGTGTGGTTTAATAATCACTACTGAGAGTCCAAATACTGAAGAGCAAATCCATCGATGCGCAGCTCTACAGATCCTGAACCATGCAAGCCAGTGGCGACAGCGGAGAGGGAAAAAAAACTTCACTAAAGGCGGAAGTGAAGAAAAAAAACCTTGAGAGAAACCAGACTCAGTTGGGCACGACCATTTTAATTTCTCCGCTGGCCAAACGTCTTGTGCAGAGCTGCAGTCTCAGTGGCGGAGGCTGGAAGCTGGCCTCAGCGAAGACTCGTCTGTCTCTGGAGCGTCACAGGAAACAGTCTCATGTTCTCCACTCCTCCATGACCATCGCAGTAGTTGTTCAGGATTCGGCCAGGTCCAGGATATGGAAACCTTGGGATCATCTCGTCGTTGGTCTTGGATCGAATCAGTGACTCTGCATAGTCTGAGGGCCTCGGGAAGAGTATCCCCAGGTGGAAATGGAGAATAAAGAAAATAATTAGCGTAGCTGATGTTCACATTGTATATCAGCAAGATGCATAACCTGTGTGGAAGCCCCCTAAGTGGTGCACTAAGTGTATGCTTTACTGAACAGATAGGTCTTTAATCTAGTTTTGAATTGGGAGAGTGTGTCTGAGCCTCGGACGTTATCAGGAAGGCTATTCCAGAGTTTAGGAGCTATAAATGAGAAGGCTCGACCTCCTTTACTCGACTTTGCTATTCTAGGTACTACCAGAAGCCCTGAGTTTTGAGATCTTAAAGAGCGAGTTGGATTGTAGCGAGACAGAAGATTGGTTAGATAAACAGGAGCTAGATTATTTAAAGCTTTATATGTAAGAAGCAATATTTTAAATTCAATACGAAACTTAACAGGCAGCCAGTGTAAGGAGGATAAAATTGGGGTGATGTGATCAAATTTTCTAGACCTGGTAAGAACTCTGGCAGCTGCATTTTGTACTAATTGAAGTTTGTTAATAGAGGATGCTGGGCAGCCAGCAAACAGTGCATTACAGTAGTCCAGCCTAGAAGTCATAAAAGCATGGACTAGCTTTTCTGCATCTGAGATGGATAGCATACTTCGTAACTTAGCGATATTTCTCAGATGAAAGAAAGCAGTTTTTGTAACATGGGAAATATGATTTTTAAAAGTTAAATTGCGGTCTAATATGACACCCAGATCTTTTATAGTAGAGCTAACGCTAACTTTGTATCCCTCTAATTGTAGGTCGAGTTGTGAGATCTGCTGTGTACAGGATTTAGGCCCAATAAGTAATAATTCTGTTTTGTCTGAGTTTAAGAGAAGATAATTGTTGGTCATCCAGTCTTTAACATCTTTAATACACTCAGTTAGCTTGGACAGATTAGACGTCTCGTCAGGTTTAGTTGAAATATAAAATTGAGTATCATCTGCATAGCAGTGAAAGCTGATCCCATGTCTTCTAATAATGTCTCCCAGGGGTAGCATGTATATTGTAAACAGTAAAGGGCCTAAAACTGATCCTTGAGGCACCCCGTATTTTACTGGGCTGATTTGTGAAGGCTGTCCATTTATATTTACAAACTGGTAACGATCAGATAAGTATGACTTAAACCATTGTAGGGCATGTCCCTGGACACCTGTAGACTTTAAGCGATTAATAAGGATACCATGGTCAATGGTGTCAAATGCCGCACTAAGATCGAGTAGAACTAATAGCGAGATGCACCCTTGGTCAGCAGCTAAGAGTAAATCGTTGGTTATTTTCACTAATGCAGTTTCTGTACTGTGATGAGCTCTGAAACCTGACTGAAACACTTCAAAAACATTGTTGGTCTGCAGAAAGGAGCATAATTGAGCAGAAACAACTTTTTCTAGTATTTTAGATATAAATGGAAGGTTTGAAATAGGCCTATAATTAGCTAAGTTGCTGGGTTCCAGTTGTGGTTTCTTAATAATAGGTTTAATAACAGCTAACTTGTAAGGATTTGGAACATGGCCTAAAGATAAAGAAGAGTTGATAATGTTAAGAAGAGGTTCTCCTATAACAGGTAGCAATTCTTTCAGTAACTTTGTTGGAATTGGGTCCAATATACACGTAGCTGATTTAGAGCTATTTATAATTTTGTCTAGCTCTTCCTGTTGTATGATTTTAAAGCACTGTAGGTTATTTAGATTCAGAGACGTGTTTACTGGATCTGAAGTATAAGGCGGTGCAGAAAGTTTAATATCTCCTATTTTCTGTCTAAAGCCTTCTATTTTATCACTGAAAAAATTCATGAAGTCATCACTACTAATTTGCGGTGGAACGTTTTGTTCCAAAGATGACCGATTATTTGTTAATTTAGCGATGGTGTTAAATAAGAATCTAGGATTGTTATGATTATTTTCTATCAGTTTGCGGAGGTGCTCAGCCCTGGCAGATTTTAAAGCCCTCCTATAGCTGGACATACTGTCTTTGTATGCAATTCGAAAGACTTCTAAATTAGTTTTTTTCCATTTACGTTCCAGGGCACGGGCTGCTGTTTTGAGAGCGCGGGTATGACTATTATACCATGGTGTAGTTTTATTCTCTCTAGCCTTTTTTAGTTTGATGGGTGCCACAGTATTTAGAGTGCTAGTAAAGATGGCATCCATACTGCTGGTTACTACATCAAGGTCATTTGCGTTTGCGGGTGCATTTCGAAGTAGAGAAAGATCAGGTAAGTTATTTATAAATTCATCTTTAGTGGATGGAACAATAGTTCTACTAGGACGATATATCGGAGCGGATCTGCTAATTTCAGGTAAACACAGCTTATATAGTAAGAGGTAGTGGTCTGTAATATCATCACTTTGTGGTATAATGTCTACATCAGTGACCTCAATTCCATAAGACAGAATTAGATCTAGTGTATGCTTTAGGCGATGGGTTGGACCAATAACATTTTGCTTTATTCCTAGTGAGACCAGCAAGTCCGTAAATGCGAGCCCTAATGTGTCGTTAGCGTCATCTATGTGGATGTTAAAGTCTCCTACAATTAGTATTTTATCAGTTTTAACTAGTAAGTCAGAGATAAAATCAGAAAACTCTTTTAGAAAATTGACATAGGGTCCTGGGGGTCTATATATGGTGATTAGAGCGAGAGATAACATAGGTTTTTGCATAGTGTTTGGAAGGACAACATTAAGCGCTAGTACTTCAAAGGAGCTAAATATAAGTCCGTTTCTCTGATTAACATTAAGAATATCACTAAAGATTGACGCGACTCCACCACCACGACCAGTTTGACGAGCCTCATGTTTATATAAGAATCCTGGAGGAGTTGCCTCATTTAAACTAATATAGTCATTTTGTTTCAGCCAGGTTTCAGTGAGACAGAGTGCATTAAGATTGTTATCTGTTATTATTTCATTTATGATAAGTGCTTTAGGTGCTAGTGACCTGATGTTTAGGAGACCAAGCTTCATGAAATTTGTATTTTCACTTTTTAGTGTTTTTTCTGGTTTAATTCTTAATAGATTATTTCTGGAGCACACAGTACGTTTGTTTCTTGATCTAATAATACGAGGAACAGACACAGTCTCTATGGGGTTAGCTAGGTATGCATTACTGTTATTTATGTGGGACGAATAGGAGTCTGTGTGGCTAAATTGCGAATTTTTACTTACTAGTCAGATAGAGCGAAGTGTTCTGGTGATGTTGTCCGACAGGAGTTCAGCTCCAGCTCGACTGGGGTGCAGCCCATCAGCGCGGAAAAGCCTAGGACGCTCCCAGAAAAGATTCCAGTTATTGGCAAAGAGCAATTTCTGTTCTTCACACCATGTTAATAGCCATTCATTCAGAGCAAAAAGTCTACTGAACCTTTCATTTCCTCGGCGGTAGGTAGGAAGCGGTCCAGAAACGATGATCTGCGTGGCGGGCGAAGTGCGTCGAACCGTCTCGATCAGGCTCCTGAAGTCCTTCTTCAGGATCTCCGTCTGCCGGAGCCTGGTGTCGTTCGTCCCCACGTGGAGGACGGCGGCACCGAGGCTCTCGGCAGCGCTCAGGATAGTAGGTATCTGTGCAGAAATATTCTTAACTCGGGCACCAGGGAAGCAGAAAGTGCGTACTTTGTTACCTTTGGATGAAGTGGAGCGGACGTGGCGGACGATTGAGTTGCCAATGATGGCAACATCGCGACCCGTCTCGCGGAGAGGGGCGAAGCGGTTCTCCGTGGGGATCTCGAACACCGGAGGAGGAGACGTTCTGCCCCGGGACCTGGCAGGCACCTTACGCGGCTGCACCCAGGGGCCGTGGTAGCCGGGTGTCGGCGTGAACGACGCCTGGGCGAACCGCGTCCTCGGTGCGCTGGGCCTGGACAGAGAAACACGCGGGGTTGAAGAAACTGGGAGATTGTCGTTGTATCGGACACTTACCTCAGACGAGCGAGTACGGGTTAAGAGCAGTGCTCTGATGCCCTCTCGCTTCGTCTCCAGCGAGCGAATCTGGGACTCCACCGCTTCCAGCTCCAGCTCCAGCGCCTCCATCGATGCCTCTCCTGCACTCAAGGACAGACACGCAAGCGACATTGTAGAAGGTGAAGAGCAAAGCCAGAAAGTGAGAAAATAAGTGAGTGAAAGAGGTTGGTAGCTTTAGCTGACCAGCGGTGCTAGCAGGCTAAAGCTACAAACACCAAGCGGATGCTCGAGAGACAGAACGTTTAAAAGTAGATTTGTTTGTATGAGTGTGTTAGGGGATTGTTCACCCCAAGTAGGAGAGATAAATATTTAGTGAATGAGGAGGTATTTTATGATAAAAATGTAAATTGCGAATCTAAACTCCAAACAAACGCAGCGAACTCCAAACAAACGCAGCGAAGCTACCGTCCAGTGACAGTGACGATCCATATCCAATCTATATCCATCCATATCCATATCAAATCCATTTCCATTCCATATCCAATCTATATCCATCTATATCCAATCCATATCCATATTGATCCATATCCATATCCAATCCAAATCCAATCCATATCCAATCTTTATCCATCCATATCCATATCCATATCAAATCCATTTTCGTTCCATATCCGTCCATATCCAATCTATATCCAATCCATATCTATCCTTATCCTATCCAGTAAATATATCCAATTAAATACATCCATATCTTATCCAATCCTTATCCATTCATATCCTGTGCAATATCCATTCATATTCAATTCAATTCAATTCACTCTTATTTGTATACTGCTTTTACAATGTAGATTGTGTCAAAGCAGCTTCACATAAAAGGTCATAGTAAATATCCCATCTATAGTAAGTATCCCATCCAATCCATATCCATCCATGTCCTATTCAATCCTTATCCATCCAATCCATATCCATCCATGTCCTATCCAATCCATATCCATCCATATCCAATCCAGATCCTATCCAATCCATAAACACAGAGATAGAAGGAGAAATACAAATAAATGTAATGAAATCAAATGACAGGTTCATAAAAAATGACAATGGAATTTTCTTGGTCTACACACCTATTGTATTGTTTTGAATGCACTTTGATTCTTTGGCTGCTTTTCTGAATGCTTTGTTCGCACACATAATTCAGCACTAGTGTGTAAGAAACTACTTGAATTTCTTTAAAAACAAAATAAACATGAATTATTTTTGAGTTTGCAGTAAGACTGCAGTGATGCAGGTGGTTTACCAGCACCTGATCTCTCAGCATGAAGCTCTGATCCTCAACTCAAAATTGGCCGTGCTTCATAAAAACACCTCTGCTCCACTGCGGACTCCCCCGTGTGAGGCTATAACCAAAGACCTCGGCTGGAAGCTCGCTTTTTTAATCCCACCTGCTGTTAAACTAATTACCTGCCCACAGTTTTTGGCCGGCGAGAGTGTTAACCAGGCATGATTTGCCAGCCGCTTTCAACTCCAGGACTTTGCTGTTTTTTGTGCTCGTGCAGAAATTAGTGAAAATGGGCTTTGCTGAGCGCGGCTCATTAGGAGTCCAAGTGAAATCAAACGCAATTATAAATCTAGTCTGGCATTAGTCGCCCATGATCCTGCTTTCGCCTTCTTCTCTGCTGGAGTTTCGCTCTTTCCAGCCAATGGAAGTGTTCCGTTCTCGGAATTCAGTCTTTGGAATGTAGAACTCGGAACTCGTCATTATATTCCGCCCTGCAGGACTCCTGTGTTCCCATCATACCTCATTAAACCCAATGACCTCTCGCTGACCCTGAGGATTATGGCGTATGAGCGTGAATGCGTTTCCTTGAGATCTCTTCTAATGTGGTGCTTTTTCACTCCTGGTAGGTCAGAAACTCGGTGTAACCTGTAGTTATTGTGGTCTGGATGGATAATGTCATGCTTGATTATTATTGGCTGAATGGTTTAATGGCTGTTAGGGGTGTAGTAATGTATCCACATCTCGACATTTCAATCACAGTTGTAGTTTTGCTTTGCTGTGAAAACAGCCGGCTGTACTGTAAAAATGCTGGGTTCCACACAGTCGATTTGTGTTGGGACAACATGAAGGAATTAAGTTGACTTATTATTCGTTCATTCATTCTTTTTCCTTCGACTTAGTCTCTTTATTAATCAGGGGTCGCCACAGCGAAATGAACCGCCAACTTATTCAGCATATGTTTTACACAGCCGATGACCTTCCAGGTTCAACCAAGTACTGGGAAACACCCATACACTCTCACATTCACATTCTCACATACAACACATTAAACAAAAACCTTACATAAACCTTAGTAATGGTATAACAGAAGATTTTAGCGGTTTTAAAACCTTTACTTTTCCAAACCGCGGTAAACCTTGAAACGGTTATCGTCCCATGCCTACATATGCGCATGACATCATTATCCATATCCATCCAAATCCATTTATATCTATCCATATCCAATCCAAATCCAATCCAAATCCATATCCAATTTATATCCATCCATATCCATATAAAATCCATTTCCATTCCATATCCATCCATATCCAATCTTTATCCATCCATATCCAATCCATATTTAATCCATATTTAATCTATACCTAATCCATATCCATATCCAATCCATTTCCATATCCATCCATATCTAATCCATATTTAATCCATATTTAATCCATATTTAATCTATACCTAATCCATATCCATCCATATCCAATCCATTTCCAATCTTTATCCATCTATGTCCAATCCATATCCATATCGATCCATATCCAATCCATTATTCGTTCATTCATTCATTTTCCTTCGTCTTAGTCTCTTTATTAATCAGGGGTCGTCACAGCGAAATGAACCGCCAACTTATCCAGCATATGTTTTACACAGCCGATGACCTTCCAGGTTCAATCAAGTACTGGGAAACACCCATACACTCTCACATTCACCCACATACACCACGCCCAATTTAGTTTATTCAAATAACCTATAGCGCATTTGTTTAGACTGTGGGGGAAACCGGAGCACCCGGATTAAACCCACATCAACACGGGGAGAAAATGCAAACTCCACATGGAAATGACAATTGACCCAGCTGGGACACAAACCAGCGACTTTCTTGCTGTGAGGCAACAGTGCTAACCACGGAGTCACTGTGCCACCCCAGTTGTTTTTGCAAATTTAAGTGGATTAAACATAAAACTGGGCGATGCAGTGGCGCAGTAGGTAGTGCTGTCGCCTCATAGCAAGAAGGTCGCTGGTTTGAGCCTCGGCTGGGTCAGTTGGCGTTTCTGTGTGGAGTTTGCATGTTCTCCCTGCGTTCGCGTGGGTTTCCTCCGGGTGCTCCGGTTTCCCCCACAGTCCCAAGATATGCGGTACAGGTGAATTGGGTAGGCTAAATTGTCCGTAGTGTATGTGTGTGTGAATAAGTGCGTATGTGTTTCCCAGTGATGGGTTGCAGCTGGAAGGGCATCCGCTGCATAAAACAAAGGCTGGGTAAGTTGGCGGTTCATTCCGCTGTGGCGACCCCAGATTAATAAAGGGACTAAGCCGAAAAGAAAATGAATGAATGAATGAACAGAAAACTATTAAGTTCTCCTAAAAAACTCAAGAGTTATGTTGTTTCAGATCATTTTTAATAAGTCATTTGAACAGCTGTTTCTAAAAAAAAACATCATTTTTTAAGTGTGTACAGTGCATACAGAAAGTATTCATAGCGCTTCACTTTTTCCACATTTGTTTATGTTACAGCCTTATTCCAAAGTGGATTAAATTCATTTCCTCAACATTCTACACACAATCCCCCATAATGACAATGTGAAAAAAGAGTTTTTGAAATTGTTGCAAATTTATAAATAATAAAAAAACCTGAAAAATCACATGTACAGAAGTATTCACAGCCTTTGCTCAATACTTTGTTGATGCACCTTTGGCAGCAATTACAGCCTCAAGTCTTTTTGAATATGATGCCACAAGCTTGCATGTCGGAGGGAGGAGGTGAGCGGGTCACCTAATATAAAAAGTGGGTCCAAAAATTAATTAGAATTTTATCTGAGAATTATCAAGTGGTCTTTTAATTATTTCCATTGCTGTATAATATTATGTATTATATTATATCAAATTTTATTATATTATATTATATTATATTATATTATATTATATTATATTATATTATATTATATTATATTATATTATATTATATTATATTATTTTATATTATATTATTCATTTCATTTTCTTTTCGGCTTAGTCCCTTTATTTATCAGGGGTCGCCACAGTGGTATAAACCATCAACTTATCCAGCATATGTTCTACGCAGTGGATCCCCTTCACTGGGAAACACTCATTCACTCTCATTCACACACATACACTACGGCCAATTTAGCTTACCCAATTCACCTATAGCACATGTGTTTGGACTTGTGGGGGAAACCGGAGCACCCGGGGGAAACCCACGGGGAGAACATGCAAACTCCACACAGAAATGCCAACTGACTCAGCCGAGGCTCGAACCAGCGAACTCTTGCTGTGAGGCGACAGTGCTACCTACTGCTCCACCGTGCTGCCCTATATTATATTATATTATATTATATTATATTATATTATATTATATTATATTATATTATATTATATTATATTATATTATGTTTTATTATATTATATTATATTATATTATATTATATTATATTATATTATATTATATTATATTATATTATATTATGTTTTATTATATTATATTATATTATATTATATTATATTATATTATATTATATTATATTATATTATGTTTTATTATATTATATTATATTATATTATATTATATTATATTATATTATATTATATTATATTATATTATATTATATTATGTTTTATTATATTATATTATATTATGTTTTATTATATTATATTATATTATATTATATTATATTATATTATATTATATTATGTTTTATTATATTATATTATATTATATTATATTATTTTATATTATATTATATTATATTATATTATATTATTTTATATTATATTATATTATATTATATTATATTATTTTATATTATATTATATTATATTATATTTAAAAATTTTGTAATTTGAAAGTCTTTTCTGATCAATTTATTGTCACTTTGCTGAATACAAATATACTTTTGTTTTATTGTTTAAGTGTGGGTGATGCATCTTTTTGTTTTGTTTTTGTAATTTGATGCAAAGATAATATAATACAAACTATAGCTTTATTAATGTATTCTTTTTTTTTTGTTTCAACATTAGATTTTTTTTTGAGGATTTCAGATGCTGATGGCTAGTGGCGTAACTGATCACAAATCTCACGGTTCGGATCTCATTAGGCATGTGCCGGTATCACATTTTCATGCTGCGATTAATTGATTAAGCTTTTATCACGGTATACGGTATTATCACAATATTGTAATTTTACTAGAGAAACAGGTAAAAAAAACACAAAAAAACTTCAGTTTCGTCAACTTAGTAACTTTAATATCTTTTTAATTAACTAAAAGTACTTCAAACATTTAAATACAAATAAATATAAATAAAACAATACACAATATAAAAGTAAACTTGAGCAATGAATGTGCAAAGGGAAACCGTCTTCGATCAGCAATCGTGGAATGAACTGCCAACTATTCCAGCATGTTTTATGCAGCAGATGCCTTTCCAGCCACAACCCAATATTGGAAATCACCCATACACACTCATTCACACACACTCATACACTACAGTCAATTTAGCTTATTCAATAATAAACATAACAAAAAATGCCTGCTAATGCATGGGTAAATCTTCAAAGGGAACAGTGTTACATTTTAACCTCTTTCACCTCATCCTGCTTGCTGTTTCACTATCTAAACAATGAAAACATAATATAAGTCAAATTTGTTTCATTTTGATATTAGATTTACGCTGTCTCTTTTGCAGAATATCAGTTTTAATAACCAATAATGGCCATTATAACAGTATAACGTACATTAAATTTAAACGATAAAGGTAAGCAATCAGTCAATGTGCAGGTTCAGTGTATGTGGTTACATAAATTAATATATTAGCTTATCTTTGCACTCAGCCAAAACAGTTAACTGAGAACAAGTGATTCAAAAGACATAAGAATTGTTAGATAGAGACAACAAGATGAATTCAATATCACGTTTAACAACTATAGTGAGATGAGATCATCCAGCAGATGAACTGTCTGACATGCACTATACTCAGTCTCACCTGGGGTTTATGCTTACCCGCTGAACTAGTGGCTGCAGCTCTGGGCAGAGAGTGTGTGGTCACGTGATTTGTGTTTTTAGCCGTGTACTAGAATGAACAGAGAACTTTTCAGAATCGCTAAATGAAACGCCGGTGTATTTCCCGCGATTTCTCTGCGCCTCCCTTGCGTTTCTTCTCTCTGACTCTCGACTATTTTGACAAATACACACAGACGACGCACGCTCACAAGGAGTCCAAAATAGGAGTTTGTGATTGGGCCAGCCCAATGTCAATACCGAAAAGAGCCAATGGGCTGCACAGTGTCACATGGGCCGGCCCGGTCTGTCTGTCCGGGAAAAAAAGCATCTACTTTCAGAGAGTCACAGATCACAGCAGCGTCAATCAATAAGGCAGAAAAAAAACGATAGGCTGCTAAGCCTTTTATGGGCCGATCAAATCATAAGACGATAAGCCCGGCCCAAAAAGTACGTCGGCCCACCGGGAAAGTGCCCGGTCAGCCAAATGACAAGTCCGCCCCTGCGTAAGAGGATTATAGTGCGGTGGCAGCGGCGGCGCGCACACAGGGCTTCTACATGTGGGGATTGTTTACATCAGAGTGCGCATCAGTTCTGCGCAGCATATACGCAGTGTTTCTTCAAGCGGTTGATGGAAAATAAGCTAAGGCGCGTTCTAAGAATATAAATTCGGATCTATTATTTTTCACGGTATTTTGAAGTGCCCGCGATAACAATATCGTGCATATTCATTACCGTGATTTATCGCATTACCGAATACCGGCACAAGCCTAGATCTCATAATGGTTTTTGAGTCACGGATCTGACCATTTTTCGGATCAGCCAAAAACGGGAGTAGACAAATGTAATTTGCTTTCCATTTATGACGAAAACAGTGCTGCAAGACACTTTTGGTTTTAACAAACGGAACCTGTAATTATATTAAAAATAAAATGAAGAAATAATCGGCTGAATTAAAGTAAATGGTGAAACATTCAGTACTGTGAACAATTCACTGTTGATACTACTGTTGCTGATAATGCTAGTGACAGAAAAGTAGTGACAGAAAACACTTTATATGAAACCCACCACATCCAGAATAACCCACCACTACTACTTCCGTGTCATTATATTTTACAGCAAAGTTAAATGCTTTCGTACATATGATTTAATTGACACAAGAGGCGATCTCTCTGCGATCAGTACAAATTTAGGGTAAAACAATGTAGTAATCCACGGGTCACGTATTTTCCTAACCGTGGGTTGTGATCTATACGAATCACAGATCAACCGTGATTCGTTACACCCCTACTGATGACCATTAAAACACATCCTCACTGACTTGTAAAAGAAAAGGATCTTTATAAAGTAATTCAGTCATTTTTTTATGCAATTTGTCCTTGTTTGTTTCTGACCCGGGCACTGCAGTGTTTGTCAAAGCGCAGTGAATGAACCAGTGGAGTGGGTGTGTGTGTGTGTTGTGCGCTACAGGACAGTGGAATCAATATTTGCATGTCTTGGCTTGTCTCTCTGTCAACACGGTTTCCTCTGTGATGAATTATGCATGTGGACGGTTCATCCAGGGACTGTAGCAGTTGTTTTGTTGAGCGCTGAGGCCATGATGAGCTTTAGCCCAGCGCTGACCTTACCAATCTCTCCATCACCCTTCAGCCCCGAGCGTCACATGAGCCCAGCGCAGGCCACACAAGCTGCAGTTCTTGGGTTTCTGCGGCTCAGACTGATGATCGATCCAGCTGGAGCCGCTTTATAGCTGTGTTCAGATCAGCAGATGACCATTGGAGACAGTAAAACATACACTGAGAAGGGCTGTAAACACTCTGAACGGATCATTTGAATCAGGAACGTTTAAAGGTAGACTCACTCTAAACGGATCATTTGAATCTGTGAGTTGTTTACTGGAGACTCACTTAAATGCATCATTTGAATCAGTTAGTTATTTACTGGAGACTCACTGTGAACAAATCATTTGAATCAGTGATGTTTAAGGGAGACTCACCCCAAATGGACGATTTGAATCAGTGAGTTGTTTACAGGAGTCTACCTGTGAATGAATCATTTGGATCAGTGGGTTGTTTACTGTACACCCTCTGAACGGATAAATTGAATCAGTAAGTAGTTTACCGGAGACTCTGAATGTATCATTTGAATCATTGAGGTGTTTACCGGAGAGTCACTTAAATGTATCATTTGAAACGGTGAGTTGTTTACTGGAGACCCACTCTGAATGAATCAATTGAATCAGTTAGTGATTTACAGGAAATTGTTCTGAATGAATTATTTGGATCATTGAGTTGTTTACTGGAGTCTACATGTGAATGAATCATTTGGATTATTGACTCACTTAAATTAATCATTTGAATCAATGAGTTGTTTACAGGAAATTGCTCTTAATGAATTATTTGAATCAACAAGTTGTTTACTGGAGACTCACTTGAATTAATCATTTGAATCAATGAGTTGTTTTCCAGAGACAATCTGAATGTATCATTTGAATCAGTGAGTTGTTTACTGGAGACTCACTCTGAACGAATCATTTGGATTAGTGACACTTACATGAGACTCACTCTGAACAGATCACTTGAATCAATGAGGTATACAGGAGACTTACTCTGAATGTATAATTTGAAATAGTGAGTTGTTTACAGGAGACTGCTCTAAATGAATAATTTGAATCAGTGAGTTGTTTAGCGGAGAGACTCTGAATGTATCATTTGAATCAGTGAGGTGTTTACTGGAGACTCACTCTGAACAAATAATTTGAATCAGTGAGTTGTTTAGCGGAGAGACTCTGAATGTATCATTTGAATCAGTGAGGTGTTTAAGGGAGACTCACTCTAAACTAATGGTTTGAAGCAGTGAGTTGTTTACAGGAGTCTACCTGTGAATTAATCATTTAGATCAGTGAGCTGTTTACTGGAGACTTAGTCTGAATGAATCAGTTGAATCAGTAAGTAGTTTACTGGAGACTCACGCTGAATGTATCATTTTGAAACAGTGAGTTGTTTACTGGAGACTGCTCTAAATTAATCATTTGAATCAGTGAGTTGTTTACCAGAGACACTCAGAATGTATCATTTGAATCGGTGAGTTGATTACTGGAGACTCACTCTGAACAAATCATTTGAAGCAGTGACTTGTTTACTCTGAATTAATCTGAATAATGAATATATTATTATGATCACAATGATGATGATAATGATTATAATGATAACTATTATTATTATCGATGTTGCTTTTATTAGTATTATTGTATCAGTGCAGAATCGCTCATATCCACAGTACAATGCCTTGGTATGTTCCACAGTTATAGTAATATTTTCTTATTTTAATATTTAATATAATATTTTAATATTTACGACTCCTTCGTAAACAAGGCAAATAAATGTCTTCATGCATTTTCGAGGTGCATTTATTATTGCAAAATTGCTGTGCGGAAAACATTCAGTGTTTGGAAACTATTAATTTTCCATTCAAAAATTGCAATTACAAACAAAAAAAGAGATGAATTTGTAAATAACGCACTAAATAAGTAAAGACTGAAATAGTATTTATTGTATAATAGTGCCATTTTTTTTTTCTCACGGCCGAGCCGCATTCATAACTTGTGTGAACATTTTCATCTATTATTTCGAATTAGTTGTCTAGATGGTGTTTTCCTCTGTAATAAGTCTGCTCTGCGGGTGCAGGTGAATGTTTGAGCTTGGCTGCTGGACTCAGTTCAGACGAATGCCTTCTGTGTAATTATCTGTCCAGTCAAACGGATCTCTTTCAGGAAGTACAGATAGCCTGACTTACATTTCACACAGCTGCGGGATCTCTTTCAAGCCATTCTGCCCTTTATCTAGAGAAAGGTCCTTGTTTTGGTTGACACGGGTCAAAGATGAAAAAGGAATATATGTGAGTGTAATAGATCTCTTTATGTCTCCTGTATGGCATAAATGTTTACTGTAATTTGCAGAAACAAGCACTTCGGTGTCATTTATCTTTTGACAGTAGTTTATAAAGCAAAACAATCATATCAGGCAAATTTAGCATGCATATTTTGATTGTTTTTTAAAGATTGCACTGAAAAAATCTGTCGTTTCTCACTCTTCTCTCGTCAAAAAGTTTCTTGTTTGAGTTTTTATTTGTTTTTGGTCTGTTTAGAAGTTATTTAGAAAAATGTTGGAAACCGGTATCAATTGACTTGCAAAAAGTTGAGATGTTTTCAACTAGGTGCGGCTGGAAAATGCGCGCATGTCACGTGTGCGCTGCTTGCACAACATGTGCGCGTCACTCCCATATGTGCATCGTGCAAGTCACGCACCTCTATTGGATATGACAAACTTACACCCTAAGCTTTTTGGCGTTGCCTCCTAGGCCCACGCTTAGCAGCCACATTTGAATAAAACTTTAGCGTTCATAGCAAAACTTCATACGGAACTTTTTTGTGTTAATATTGACAACGTTGTTCAGTCAATAAATACTGTTATCGATTTTATCGCCCAGCCCCAAGTCAATAGTTACCAGTTTCTAAGTTTTTTCAAAACATCTTTGTGTTTAACTGAAGATCGAAACTCATAAATGTTTGGAACTGCTTGAGCATGATAAATAACGTTTATTGCTGTTTAAAATATAGTCAAATTTAAGATAATATGACCACTATTATTATATTTTGTATTCTGTTTACATTTAGCAAATATCTCTCATACTCTGGAGTATTATTTCACTCATATTTCAGCATAAATTTGGGTCACACTTTATTTTGATGGTCTGTTTGTTGAATTTAAGTTACATTGCATCTACATGCCAACTAATTCTCATTAGATTATAAGTAGACTGTTGGGGCTAGGGTTAGTGTAAGTCGACATGTACTTGCAAAGTTTCTTGTAGTCAGTTAAATGTCTGTTGAAGGAGCAGTATCAGCATATATTAAGCAGACAGTCTACTAATACTCAAATGGACCATCAAAATAAAGTGTTACCAATTCTTCTATCGTAAATGCAGTTCGTAAAGCTTTTTACTTCCATAAATTGGTGCAATTCACTGTGAAATGGAGTTTGTGAAGAAAAAGGGATTTTGGTGTATCAGCAATTGGTTAGATTTTATAAACTGAGCTTAATGTTGGAGCAAACCATTAGGTCTCTAGAGTTGTGTTCAATATTGGATATTACTCAGCAGGCATCTTAATGTCAAAATTATAAATCTATTTGATGTCAAAACCTTGATGTGCATTTGACATCCACACATTGATGCCCTTTTGACCACCAGAAAACTACACAAATAGTATTATAAAAAGGAAAGTTTTATTCATCTCAAACTTCAATCCCAAATTCTAAAGTGACACTAATTGAATTCCCAGAGGATAATGGTATTACTCAGAGATTCTTCGGTCAGACTTTATTTTGATGGTCTGTTTGTTGAATTTAAGTTGCATTGCATCTACATGCCAACTAATTCTCATTAGATTATAAGTAGACTGTTGAGTTAGGGTAAGTGTAAGTTGACAAGCACTTGCTAAGTTTCTTATAGTCAAATATAGAATCAGAATCAGAAAAAGCTTTATTGCCAGGTATGTTCACACATACTAGGAATTTGTTTTCGTGACAGAGCTTCTACAGTGCAACAGGATTACAGAGACAGGACAAAAAACAGATAATAAATATATTTAAAAAAATAGAAGTAAGTAGTGAGTGCAAATATACAGATTGACAAGTGTATGTACATGGTTATTACTATATACAACATTATGTGCAGCTGTTATGTGCAAATTGGCATGTAAAGTGTGTTGTTAAATAAGTGTATATGTGTATAAAAGTGTATAGCAAGTAGTGATGTTGGTTCCACAATTATTATCATCAAGTGTTCATGAGATGGATTGCCTGAGGGAAGAAACTGTTTCTGTGTCGGGCTGTTCTGGTGCGCAGTGCTCTGTAGCGTCGACCAGAAGGTAAAAGTTCAAAGAGGCAGTGTGCTGGGTGTGAGGGGTCCAGAGTGATTTTGGCAGCCCTTCTGCTCGCTCTGGATAGTTCTCATAGTTAAATGTCTGTTGAAGGAGCAGTATCAAAAGTTATTAAGCAGATTGTTTACTAATACTAATACCATAATTTTTTTCACAAAAGTTATTTGAAACATAAAAACTGAGACTTTTACATGCATTTACTGTGCTTCGTGTGTATATAAAATCATATTAGTTATTTTAATTTGATATGAAATTGAGATATCTCTTCTTTGGTTTTTAAGAGTTTTAAACATTTTGTAAAGATTTTCTATGCTCACCAGGGCTACATTTATTTGACCAAAAATTACTATTATGTTATGAAATATTACAGTTAAAAACAGTAAAAAAAAAAGCAGGGTTTCACACAATACAGTAATCCTGACACAAATTGATTAAGTTAACTTTACAAATTTAAGTGGATTGAACATGAAACAAGTAAGTTATCTCCCAAGAAAAGTTAAGCGTTGTGCTGTTTTAACTAATTTTAACTGCGTAGTTTGAACAAGCAGCAAAAGTCATAAGGTAGCACATTTCTTGCTCCGATTAATATTAAATACAATACCTGATCTCTAAACGGCTCTGTAATGTGAAACTGATGCGTTGGATCTGTGCAAATCTGAAGGGTGTGAGCCACATGTAAGCCATTAGATTGAAGCAACGGATGGCATGAAAGGCAAATGATGGAGTGATGAATCTGTGTAGATGAAACGGGCTGTGAATGTGAATGTTTTGTGCAGTAATTAGATGAATTAACCTCGGGTCAGAGGGAGCAGAAACGTGTAGAGCTACTGTAAATGTTTAATGAAGCTTCCTTTGAACCCGTTCTGCAAATGAGGGATCTGGGAATGGCATACGAGCAGTGGGAAGTCTTTGATACTGTCTTTTGTACTTTTGGGGAGATTTAATTTACTGGAGCAGACATTTATTTTGAAGTAGCATGTTCACCTAATATATATATGTATATTTAATAATAATACTAAAGACATTAACTCTTTCAATTTCGCACATTTTTTAAACGTGTACTAACCTAATTTATTTTATTCTAATAATCTACTTTTGTCTCTTTATATATACAGTGGTATAGAAAGTATTCAGACCCCCTGAACATTTTTCACTCTTTTTTTTTATATTGCAGCCATTTGCTAAAATCATTTAAGTTCATTTTTCCCTCATTAATGTACACATGACATCCCTTACTGACAAGAAAAACACGGAATTGTTGACATTTTTGCTGATTTATTAAAAAAGAAAAACTGAAATATCACATGGTCCTCAGTATTCAGACCCTTTGCTGTGACACTCATGTGTTTAACTGTCCTGTTGGTGTTGTCCATTTCTCTTGATCATCCTTGAGGTGGTTCTACACCTTCATTGAGTCCAGCTGTGTTTGATTATACTGATTGAACTTGATTAGGAAAGCCGCACACCTGCCTATATAAGAGTTTACAGCTCACAATGCATGTCAGAGCAAATGAGAATCATGAGGTTAAAGGAACTGCCTGAAGAGCTCAGAGACAGAATTGTGGCAAGGCACAGATCTACACACAGTTATAAAACATTTCTGGTGCACTTCCTAAGAGCACAGTGGCCTCCATAATACTTTAAAGGAAGATGTTTGGGATGACCAGAACCTATCCTAGAGCTGGCTGTCCGACCAAACTGAGCTATCGGATGAGAAGAGCCTTGGTAAGAGAGGTAGAGAAGAACCTAAAGATCACTGTGGCTGAGCTCCAGAGATGCAGTTGGGAGATGGAAGAAGGTTGTGGAAGGTCAACCATCACCGCAGCCCTTCACCAGTCAGGGCTTTATGGCCCGACGCATGAAAGTCAGCATGGAGTTTGCTAAAAAAAACACCTGAAGGACTCCAAGATGGTGGGAAATAAGATTCTCTGGTCTGATGAGACTAAGAAAAAACTTTCAGGCCTTAATTCTAAGCGGTCTGTGTGGAGAAAACCAAGCACTGCTCATCACCTGTCCAATACAGTCCCAACAGTGAAGCATGGTGGTGGCAGCATCATGCTGTGGGGGTGTTACAGGGAAAGGACAACTGGTTGCTATTGAGGGAAAGATAAACGCAGCCAAGTACAGCAATATTCTGGATGAAAACATTCTCCAGAGTGCTCAAGACCTCAGATTGTACCAAAGGTACATTCTACCTTTTGACAAGACAATGACCCCTAAGCACTCAGCTAAAACAATGGAGTGGCTTCACAACAACTCTGTGACTATTCTTAGGCAGAGGCCTAACTTAAACCCAATTGACCATCTCTGGAGAGGCTTAACAATGGCTGTCTGACAACATTTACCATCCAACCTGACAGAACTGAAGAGAATCTGCAAGGAGGAATGGCAGAGGATCCCCAGATGCAAGTGGGAAAAACTTGTTGAATCTTTCCCAAAAAGACTCATGGCTGGATTAGGTCAAAAAGGGGCTTCTACTACATACTGCGCAAAGGGTATGAATACTTATGGCCCGTTTCCACTGAGTGGTACGGTACGGTTCGGTTTGGTTTGGTACGCTTTTATGGCCGTTTCCACTGTCAAAAAGCGTACTGAACCGAACCGAACCGTACCGTACCACTTTTTCGGCACCCTTTCGAAAGGGTACCAAACACGAGAAAGGGTACCAAAAGGCGGAGCCACACGCGCAGCTGAACGCTATTGGTTTACAGAGATACGTCATTCGCTTACGCAACAAGCCAGAATGAAAACAAAAAACCCGCCATGTTTGAAAAACACAGCGAGAGATTACAGCGGAATTATTTATACATATAATAACGAGCCATGGTCGATCTGGGCTCAAACAAACCTTGTCGTCATCTTGATGGACAGCCACAAATCCAAGAAGAAGAGCAGATTTACCCTGTGCCACGTAGTTTTTTACGAGCCAGTCTGAGGCGCGAGCGGTTTCGCTTTCTTGCTAGCGCTCGCTCGCGTCTAACATTATATCTGAAATAACAAACTTCTAGAGCTGATGATAATAACCTGCGCTCGATTATTGACATGCTTTTGAAACCCGATCCTGTCAGACACCTACAAGCGCGAGAGTGAAGCGCGAAGAAACAAAGGAGAAGCCGGAAAAAAGGAGCACATTAAATACGGGCGAAATGTCTGCTGTGTGTAGTTCTTCTGTAGTTGGGAACATATCGGAGACTGTAAGGGGCTGTGTGTGTTTATATATGTTCATTTATTTAGTTATTAAATGTAATTACAGACGTTACAGTAGGCTGTTTCGCACTGTCATTGATCTGCAGTTATAATCAACTCATGTTCATTGAAAAGTTAGTAATAAACATTTCTACACAAGTATTTATGTGTATGAAGCATCTGTTTTGTGAGAAGTGCTTTTCATATGATATGTGAACGACCCATACAGCTTGTTATTGTTACCTTATTGTAGACATTTCCTCGAGCTAGAATGACGTCGACTAAAACTTTCTGTCATACACCACGCCCACCAAAAGGGTACCCTTGTTAGTGGAAACGCAAGCCTGATAAAGGTGACCCGTACCAAACCGAACCGTACCGTACCAGTCAGTGGAAACGAGCCATTAGGTTTTTTCATTTTTAATAAATCTGCAAAAATGTGTCAACATATGTTTTATATATATATATATATATATATATATATATATATATATATATATATATATATATATATATATATATATATATATATATATATATATACTACTAAGTAATATTATAGGAAAAAACTGGAAATGTTCTTGCTCTGTTAAACGTCACTTGAGAAATATACAGGGTGGGCCATTTATATGGATACACCTTAATAAATTGGGAATGGTTGGTGATATTAACGTCCTGTTTGTGGCTCATTATATGTGAGGGGGCTTGTAAATAACTCATGAAAGAATAAAGTTAGGTTAAAACCAAGCACACCATTGTTTTTTCTTGTGAAATTCCCAATAAGTTTATTAAGGTGTACCCATATAAATGGCCCACCCTGTGTGTGTGTGTGTGTGTGTGTGTGTGTGTGCGTGTGCGTGTGCGTGTGCGTGTGCGTGTGCGTGTGTGTGTGTATATATATCTCACACGAGCGTTAATTATTTTGCCTTCAACTGCATATATTTGTTGGGGGTTTTTTTTAAGTGTTTTTTAATTTATCATTTTTATTTTAGTTTTTACTTTTAGTTATCAAAAATGAATAAAAACGATAAGTTCTTTAAAAACCACTAATAAAGATAATAAACATTTTAAAAAGGAAAAGGGAAAACATTTCTCTTATTTTGAACTATTAATACACTCTGAGAAATAAAGGTAAGTGAGCTGTCACTGGAGTGGTACCTTTTCAAAAGGGAGACTGCTGTACTTAGAGTCCATATTGGTATCTCAAAGGTATATGTTAATACCTAAATTATTTTAAATTTTTTGGGTAATAATATGTGCCCTTGAGTCACCACCCAAATGACAGCTCTCGTACCTTTATTTCTGAGAGTGTAAAAAGTACAAAAGTACAGTAGTAGCATTTCTTCAGTTCTTCCTTCTCCCTGTTTATGGAAAGATTTTCATTCCCAGCAGCAGAAATGACTAATAGAGAGGAGGATAAACAGTAACAAAATGCCCAGTGATGGTTTTTCCATCAGCGATGACCGATCCTTTCCAAATGCTCATGAAAATAATAGGAATCTCTGACTGCAGATTTCCTCCACCCACTGCTTTGTTTGCATAATAGCAGAGCAGAGCCAATGAGAGTGTTGTTTTGTGCACAACACAATCAGTAATGGAGCAAGTCATTCTGTAGTGCTTATGGGACAATATGTCGTGCATTACATTTATTATTTTTAATCCATTTGGTTTTTAATGATATTAAATGGGTTTTTTAATGCATGTAAGTGCTTCCTTATGTACTGCAGATTTACTGTATGACATTTGTAAATTAAAAAGGCACTTTTTGCACTTAACTGAAACAACAAATGTCATAAATGATATGCGTGTTTGTAATGGACATGACATTTTTTTAAAAATTGCATTGAATTGTCTATCTTGTTATAGCTAATTTCATAGTTTACTTGCATTTACTAGATTATTTGGATAGTTTAATAGTTTTCTTATGCTCTTAAAATATTATGCTCTTAAAATCTTAAACATTTTCGTTGGCATCTTTTGGGGTTATTGAGCTGAACTATTTTGAAGGTATTTTTGCTTCATTTATAAAAATTGATAAAAACATTTATAAAAAAGTAATACACACACAAATGGTAAACTGCCGTATTTCATTCATATACAGTGTTAATACACCAATGTTTTGAAATTCAACAATTGATATTACATAACTTGTTTTTAATAAACATCTAGAACATGCATCACAAGTCAACACTGTTTATTTTCCTTTAAATAAACTGGCATTTGCATTCAAAACACATTAAATACACATGCAAATGTGGCAACACCACTAATATAAGTGCATTTTTGTACAAAACACAAGTGAAGATAGGCCAAAAAAAATAGGATCTGGATGCAGCCATGATGATGCAAGCTGAGACTGCATATCTCAGAGATGCAATGTTTGCCACAATGCACTCAATGGATTTCACTGTGGGGGGCGGAGTTAGGGGTGGGCATTAAAAAGCATTGCATGCAGCTCAGATTGCAACTGCATCAGGTCTGCATCCGGACCCCTTTCCAAAAAAAAAAAAAAAAAAAATGGAGAAAAATGCAAACGATGTGTAATGAAAACTTTAGGTGTTGTAGTTTTGCGGTCCTTATATCTGTATTTTGTGGATTCTGCTCTTCAAAATGTCCGTGTTTCGTTTCGGTGTTTCCACTCTTTACAACTTAAACCATCTCATAAATCAGGCAGAATGGCTTTGTGCTGGCTTGTGGCAAAATAAACGCATACTTATCTGTCCATTCAACTTTGAACTGTCGATTCTCTTCATCAACTTTCTTTTCTGTAAGACCGACATCTTCCTCCATTCAGAGGATCACTTTGCTTCTGTGCGCTAAAGCAGGCACGCGGTATTAGCCCGCTCGATCACGTGAAGCCTCGTATGATCACAGGATGTCATGACAACATTCGATTTTATTTTGGCCGTATTCTTTTTTTTTTTCTTTACAAAAACACAAACAACTAAACTGTTGATTTACAAGGTTTATGCATTTATTAATGAAGGAAATCCACAAATTGAATACTTTACACATGCTCTTGCAATACGAATTGGAGTTAGGGCCGGATTGAATACCCTCACGGTCCGGATTCGGACTTGTCTGGACTTTGAGAAGCCCTGGTTTATAATAATAATAATAATAATATAATAATAATAATAATAATAATAATAATAATAATAATACATTTTATTTACAGTGCGCTTTTCTCAGACCCAAAGCGCTAACAAGCACACAAGGCAAACAAAGCAAAACAATAAAACAGTAAAAAAGACCACAATAAAACAATAAAATATGAACGATTCAATACAATCGGATGATAAAACTACCAAAAATAATCAAAGTTAAAAGCAACGGTAAATAGGTGAGTCTTGAGAAGTTTCTTAAAACATTCCAGAGAAACGGCATTCCTGATACTGATGGGTAGGCCATTCCATAACTTAGTCCTAACTTATAGTCTTAATACACCAATGTTTTGAAATACTAACATCTACATCTTGTACCTTTGTTACACTAGATTACACACACACACACACACACACACACACACACACACACACACACACACACACACACACACACACACACACTATTTTTGAGCTTTTTAGGTTCATTTATAAAAATGTATTCCTATAATTTTTCCACCTTAGAAGGAAAAAAAATAACACACATTAACAGTAAACTACCATGTTTCATTTTGTACCTTTGTTAGGTTACACTATTTTGGAGGTTTTAGGTTCATTTATAAAATGTATTTCAATAATTTTTCCACATATGAAGGGAAAAAGTAATATACTATGGAGCTAATAATATGGCAAAAAAATCTGAATTCATCGTCTACTCTTCCCTGTTGATCACCCCTGACATTCTTTCTGATGAATCTGAATTTCACGATCTGAATTTCTGGTTTTGAATTTGAATATTACATTTAATGTTCTGAATTTCTTCATCGTGAAAACTTGAAACTGTATTTTTACAAACTGGATATCTGCAGTCTGTGAGTTCAGAAGGCAAAAATATCTGAAGTTTGAAAATACGTCTCTAAAAAGTTCAGCCTTGAAAAATTCAGTTGTCTTAAATTTCAGATGTTCAATATTCAAGTTATGAAATTCAAAATAAGAAATTCAAATTCAAAACAATTTTTAACGGCATATAAAATTCAGATTTTTAAATTACAATTGTTAATTCAATAATAATTCAAATTAACACAATTCAAATTCTGATTGTTTTGTCATATTATTAGCTACATAATATGCACACACAAATGGTAAACTACCGTATATTTTATTCATTTATAGTGTTAATACACCAATGTTTTGAAGTACTAACATTTACACCCTGTATCTTTGTTACATTAGGATATACACACACTATTTTGGAGGTTTTAGGTTCATTTATAAAACATATTGCAACAATTGTCCCCCTTGAGTAAGAGAAAAGTTATATATATATATACACACACACACACACACAAATGGTAAACTACCATATATTTCATTTATTTATAGTGTGAATACATCAATGTTTCGAAGTATTAACATCTACCCATTGTATGGTTGTTACACTAGGTTATACACACACTATTTTGTAGTTTTATTTATAAAATGTCTCCCAATAATCGTAAATAAATATTTTTTTAAGCCATCCCTGTAACCTGCGCTTTTCCCAAGCCGTCTCTGAGCATTCACAAGCACTTGCGAGACTTTTTTAGGATTTTTTTTTTCAGGATGATAATGACAGATGCCTGTTAATGTGCATCTTCAAAGAACTTCTTGTCTCCTGATGCGATCTTTTATGACCTTTTGGAAATGCTGATCTTTCCAGCAGTCGACGTTGTGCCCTGCAAGCTAAAACTAGTGCATAGCTGTGAGGAAATGAGCCTGGCTGTTTCCAGCAGGGTTGAAGGGGGCCGTTTGGGTCTCAGATGCAGTGTGTGTGTGTGTGTTCGTCTCATAGACTGGCATTCCTTTGGCTTGAACTCATGTGCTTAGCGACGCAAAACTCTCAGCGAGGGATTAGCGAGTCTGACACAACCACAGCTTTCTTTCTTTCTTTTTTTCTAGAGCGCCAGACAGCGCAAAATCATCCCGATGCTCTTATTTTATTTATGAGAATGTCTTTCAACTCCGGCTTGGTTTATTTTTAGCTTCCAGACTCTCTTAATACACGGCGGAGCACAATGACAGTGTCACGACAGCCTAGTAAAAGCGGGTTTTTTTTAATGACACGTCGTATGTTGTGTAAGCTGAAACTCTCCAGTCTCTTGCTATGATTTGTCCTGTTTATAATATTCGGATTTGCGTCACACGCTGTTTCCTTATTGTAAAGGATTGATGTTTTCTCTTGGGAAGCACACGATGGATTACTGAAGATTCCCTTGCGTCTATCATTTCACTCTAATCAAATTAAGCTGGCATTTTAAGGGAAGATAGTTGGTTTTGAAGAACGCATAAGAGAGTGTAACCGTGTGTAACCCTTTATAGCCTTGAATTTTAACGTTGAGTTTGTTGTATACATGTAGGTTTAATGAAGCAGACGCTGAGAACAGACTTGTGGATCCAAGTGCAGTTTATTCAAGATTAATCAGGCAGGTAACAGTCAACACTGAAACAAACGGGTATATACTGATCATCCAACAGGCGTAGTCATGAAAAGGCGAATGGTCAGTCCCGGCGGCAAGCAATGTAAATAAACAAACAAAGCGAAGGTCAAACATGGTAGGGCAAAGGGCATAGGAAACTGCGTTGTAATGCTAACAATAACAGACTCAACTGGTGTGTGTGTGTGTGTGTGTGTGCGTGTGCGTGTGCGTGTGTGTGGTTAAGGTGGAACAAGTGTGAATGTGTGGTGCATGACAGGATTTGTAGTTGTTTTGGTGGCAGATTTGAAGTCCTGAGTGACAGGGAATTATTCCCAGCAATCTACAAGCCTGGATCGATCGCTGGTGATTGTGACTGTAGGCATCTGTCCCCCATTTAGTTATGTACTTTGTTTGTTTGTTTGTTTGTTTGTTTGTTTGTTTGTTTATTTATTTAAATTTTTACTTATTTTTTAATTTTTTATTTAATTTAATTTTGTTTTATTTTCTTTTTTATTTTATTTTCTTATTTTTATTTCATTTTCTTTTTATTTTATTTTATGGTATTTTATTAAATTTTTATATTTTTATTTATTTTTGTTTTTATTTAAATTTGTTTTGTTTTATTTAAATTTTATTTTATTTAGTTTTATTTTAATAATTTTTTTTTTGTTTTATTTTCATTTTATTTATTTTTTATTTATTTTGTTTTATTTTCTTTTCATTTTTATTGTATTTCCTTTTATTTAGTTTTATTATATTACATTTTTATTTAGTTTTATTTTCATTTATTTTATTTTTATTTATTTTTTATTTATTTTATTTCATTTTAATTTTGTTATTTTATTTTCATTTTTTATTGTATTTTATTTTTTGTTTTATTTTATTACATTTTTATTTTGTTTTGTTTCCATTTTATTTTTATTAATTTTTTTCTAATTTTATTTTAAATTATTTTACTGATTTAAATTATATTAACTTTAAATTTAAATTTAGTACTGTTTAAGTACAGAATGAACATTGGGTCTCATTGGGTTTGCACAAAACGGGGCTGAAAATGTGTGTACGCCACTTCCCACAACTTTTGCTGTGATCTGTAAAAAAATAAACTTGATGGGAAGTCGTGCGCATATTTAACTTTATTATTGACTTAATTTAACCACTTTAAAGAGGATCTATTATGCAAATATCACTTTTGTATGGCAGCAGTGTGTGAATATAGCCAGCCTCTAATAGTAAAAACTTATTATTTTATTTTATTTTTTATTTCATTTATATTTTTATATTCATTTAATTTTATTTTATCATAATATTTATTTTTTATTTATTATTATTTTTATATTTTTTTTAATGAATACATTTTAATTTAATTTATATATTTTTATATTTATTTAATGTATTTATTAATAGTTATTTTATTTTAATAAATAAATAAACTAATTAATTTATATTTATTTTATTTAAATTTATTTTAATTAATTAATTAATTTATATTTATTTTATTTTATTAAATGGTTGATATTTTAAAAATGGGCGGTCAAAATGCTAATAATCACATTGTTGTGATGTCATAGCCATGACTGTATACATATAACTTGCAGTATACCGAACATACGAATCAAAAATATCTAGAGACGTAAAGAAAAACCTGCAGGAACACTCGAACAGCTGCTGTTTGTTTCCTCCATGGACAGGATCAACAACCAGGGTTTGAGTAGATGGTCAGGGTGAACATGGGCCACGACACTGTCTGAAACTCCTTCCCTAAACAAACACAGTCCTGCTTCATTCTCTCTCTCTCTCTCTCTCTCTCTCTCTCTCTCTCTCTCTTCTCTCTCTCTTCTCTCTCTCCTCTCTCTCTCTCTCTCTCTCTCGTAAGTGTCTGTCTGAGCGAATGCTGTCACTGAAGCAGAACTCGAGTTCATTAGTGAGTGAGTTCACCTCTTGGACTGCCGCTGACGGGTCACTGATTCCCTGCCCTGATGGTCTCTGTAGGCTTTTAATAAGACAGACCCATGCTGTGGTTTTCACACTCAGCTCTGAGACTCACATTTCCTGAGAGAAAACAAAAAGCTGGAGGTTAAAATGTGCATTCAAAAAAAAAGTAACATTGCTTTTGTAAGTTTCTGTTGTATGCGCTGAAATTAATGTACAGTTTATTCATATTAATTACAGTATCATTCTCATATTAATAAGTGTGTGTGTGTGTGCGTGTGTGTGTGCGTGTGTGTGTTGCGTGTGTGTGTGCGTGTGTGTGTGCTTGTGGTGTGTTGTGCGTGTGTGTGCATGTGTGCGTGTGTGTGTCTGTGTGTGTGTTCGTGCGTGCGTGCGCGTGTGTGTTTGTGCGTGTGTCGTGTGCGTGTGTCAGTGCATGTGCTTGTGTGTGTCTGTGTGTCTGGTGTGTGTGTGTGCATGCGTGCGTGCGCGTGTGTGTGTGGGCGTGTGTGTGTGTGTGTGTGTAGACCAAAAAACACTAATAATATATAGAATTATAATTTATTGCTCATACTTTTGTGTATTTGCTTTGTTATTAAAGCATATATTTTGTGTGTAAAGGTGTTTAGTAATATTATTATTTATTAGTATTAACATATTAATTAATTTAGAGCTCATGATTTGCTTGCAGTTATTTAGTTGGGTTTAGAGTGATCATTTTATTTACAGCTTAGTTTTTTGTTAGTTTATTTTATAATTGTTTTATTTAGGTATTTGTTTTTAGTTTTTGATTTTATATTATTATTTATTTGTTTTTAGTTTACATTTATTTCATTTGTGTATGTTTAGTGTGTTGTTGTTGTTTTGTTTATTTAGTTGATTTTTTTATACATTTATTTAATTTCTATTTAGAGTGTAAGTAAGATGCTTTTATTTATGTCTATTCATTTACTGTAGATTTCAGATGATTTCTCAAGGCGTTTTGTAGTCTTGTAATTATTATTTGTTAGTTGTAGTTTGTGTTAAAGATGTTTGTATTTCTTTCATTTGATTTATTTTTAAAAATCTTGATGTAAGGTTTGTTTTGTTTGTAGTTTAATAGATTCTCATTTTAATTAGAGCATATTTTTAATGAAATCTTTACTTATTTTAATTTAATATTATTTATTAGTTTTTTGTCCGAAAGATGTATAGCACTTTATACTTTATTTAAAATTTTAGTTTTTTTTATATTTTATTTAATTTTCTATTTTAATATATTACATGCTTTTTTATTTACTTATGTCATCAATTTTTATATTATTATTATTATTATTATTATTATTATTACTTGTATATTATTTTATGTTATATGTTTTTTAGTCTAGAAGATTTATAGCTCTTATTTTTATATATTATTACAATTTTTGTTTTTCTAGTTTATAGATTTACTGTAGATGCTTTTTATTTACGTTATTATTTATTTTCTATTTATTTTTGGTAGATTTTAATTTTTATGTAAAATAGTATCATTATTATTATTATTTTATTTATTTATTTTTATTATTATTTTTATTAATGTTATTACGTATATTATTATTATTATTATATCATATTATTTCTTTTTAGTCTAAAAGTTTTATAGCTCTTATTATTATACATTATTTTAGTTCATTTTATTTTTTATATAGTTTTACAATTTTCTATTTTATTTATTTGGATGCTTTTTATTGATGTCTATTATTCATTTTCAGTAGATTTTAATTTATAACATATGTTGTTTGTTGTTGTTGTTATTATTATGTATTACATCATTATATTATTGTATTATTTGTTTTAGTCAAAGAGATTTATAGCTCTTATTTATTATACATTATTTTAATTTGTTTCTATTTCTATTTTATAGATTTAATGATTTTTATTTCCATTTATTATTCAATTTCTATTTAATTTTTAGTAGATTTTAATTTATCACCTATATTATTATTATTATTATTATTATTATTTTTATTATTATTATTTTGATATATTTTAAGATTTTAATATGTTATGTATATTATTACATAAAAACAAAGAGTTTGTATGCGAGGGGGGTAAAAAAAATGAATGAAATCATCACATTTCTATAGTCAGTTCTCATTTAACCTGAGGGAAAACAGTCTAACACTTGCGTGTCCACCTAATAAAGACACCTGTGGCTGTTGATTTGTGGGCTGTTTTGATACTGGCAGCTCAGAGAATAAATCCCAGGTTTCCTCAGACCCAAGTGTGAATTCCCAGCGTAATTACAGAGCAGAGCAGGATGATATGAACTGCAGTGGGTTATGATTAATGACAAAGTACGTCTGCACTGGATAATTAATCAGCTGTATTTGCCCTTGAGGCCAGACGTCTATCTGGACCATCTGCCGCGCCAATGGTGGATCAACTTTCCAGCAGACCTTCAGCCTTTAGCCTTTAGCCTCAGTCAGGAAGAAAGTTTGGGAGATTTATCTCAGCTCTGGAGAGAAGACCGAAGACCTTGTGTTTATGACGATGTGGTCCTAGTTTCTTCCTGATGTGCTTTGTGTTGGAAAGTGTGTTCGTTGGAAGCTGCTAATTCCCTGCGTTCGCTTTATGTAGAGCGTTTAATGTTCAGATGGATGGTTTGGGGTTTTTTTTTCAGCCAAGCACTGCATTGGTGAAGTGTTTTTGTAGGCCAGCCTGTGTGTGTTTGTGTATAAGCTGTACGATGTTAACGATTTTTGCAAATTACACTGTTAGACTTTGCTTCAATTTTACAGTTATTTACTGTAAAAACGTAAAATATCACATGGGGCGACACGGTGGCCCAGTTGTTAGCACTGTCAACTCACAGGAAAAAGGTCGCTGGTTCAAGTCCCGGCTGGGTCAGTTGGCATTTCTGTGTGGAGTTTGCATGTTCTCCCCCATGTTGGCGTGGGTTTCCTCCAGGTGCTCTGGTTTCCCCCACAGTCCAAACACATGCACCATAGGAGAATTGGGTAAACTAAATTGGCTCAAGTGTGTGAGTGTGAATGAGTGTGTTTCCCAGTACTGGGTTGTGACTGTAAGGGCATCCACTGCGTGAAACATATCGTCACTTTGGAATTATAAGGTTGTATCTGCGTTCTGAATGATTTTGAGATAAGAGCTTCAAAGTTTTTGCAATCCATATAGCAAACAGTGTGTGTGTAACAATTTTTTAATATAAGTTTTAAAATGTAAACAACTTATAAAAACATCCCATAATGTAAATTAGTTGTCATTTAATAACTCAATTTTGACCAAAATGTCAGATAGAACCTTATAATTCTAAGACGATATGCTGGAATAGTTGGCGGTTCATTCCTCCATGTCGACCCGTGTTAAATAAAGGGACCAAGCAGAAGGAAAATGAATGAATGACTGAATGAAAATACCGCATACATTCGTTACAGTTCACTACTGTAATATGCGCTGCATTGTGGGTCATTTTAAAACTTGTACAGTTTCTACTGTAGTCAATGTAATCAAGCACTGCTACTGTAGTTAAAGACAAAAAGGAGACTTAATAATAATAATAGTTATAACATAATTCCTTACATTTATAGAGCTCTTTTATGGACACTCAAAGGGCTTTTGCACATTTTTTTGGGGGGGGGTGGATATCTTATCATCCACCACCAGTGTGCAGCATCCACCTGGATGTCACAAAGGCAGCCATTATGCCAGACCACCCACCAGCTGATTGGTGGAGAGGAGACAGAGTGATGAAGCCAATTATGATATGGGGATGGTTAGGAGGCAATGAAGGTCAGAGGCCAGTGGGCAGATTTGGCCAGGATGCTGGGGTTAAACCCCTACTCTTTTCAAAGGACATCCTGTGGTTTTTAACGACCACAGAGAGTCGGGACCTCAGTTTAACGTCTCAGCTGAAAGACGTCGCTCACTGAGCAGTATAGCGTCCCCATCAATGTACTGGGGTGTTAGGACCCACACAGACAGGTTGAGCGCCCCTGCTGGCCTCATTAACAGCACTTCCGGCAGCAACCTAGCTTTCCCATGTGGTCTCCCATCCACGTACTGACCGGGCACAGCCCTGCTTAGCTTCAGTGGTGACCATGTGAGAGTTGCAGAGAGCTAGCTGCCAACAGACAATGAAATGAATTAAAAAAAAAACTACTTTTGTATCGCAAGATGTATTTAAAATAGATGAATGAATTAAAAATACTTTTTGTTAAAACCGTTTAAAATGGATAAAATAACAGTGAAGATTAAAAATACTGTAGTACAATGATCTCATCACTTGTTTTGAATTTATTAAAGTCAATAGTAAATACTAAAAATAAAGTTTTTGTACTGCTAGTGTGTGAAATGAAAATAAATGACAGTAAAAGTACTGTAAAAACTGTCATACTGTACAAAATGTGGTAAAGGGCATTCTGCCACAAAAAGAAGTTGCGTTAAGCTATTTTACTGTAAAATTTAATTGCGGTAGGACCCCACTACTGTAATACACATTTACAGGGTAAGTTACTGTAAAGGGGCAGTTACGATTAACTTGCTGTAAAATGTAACAGTGCTGCCAGTAAGTTACCGCAAAAGTACAGTAAAATGTCTAACAGTAAACACAGTATTTTGCTGTAATATGAACTGTTTTTTACTGTAGGACAGTTATGCAGTATGTTACTGTACTGTTACTGTACTTTTGAAGTTTAAAAGTATTTTACAGTAAAGGTATGCAATACTGTAAATGCATATACAGCAAGATAAAAGGTGCTGTAAATGTAATTACAGTATTTTAAGCTGTTATTGATTTACGGTAAGTTACTGGAAAACTGCTGCCAATCAGTTACTGTAGATTCTAAAGGAAATTAAGTGTAGTTTATAATTTTTGCTTGATTTATTTATTAAGTTCACAAATGACATATTTAATTTGTTCATCGTTTATTATTTCATGTGTTTAAATTGGTTCTATGCACTAGTATTTCTCCTGTGCTCTTCTGGACTTTACAAATGGGCTTTTCTCTGTGTCAGCAGACGGGGATTACAGGATAAATGGACATTGACAAAACAGTTGTGCCTGAGCCATTAATGTCTTATTTTGGTGATTGTGCACACAGCGAATGCAAGCCTTGCAAATTCACATCGTAACATGCATTGTTGCTTTTGGAAGTAAAATGGCATCTTCTGTGTGACAAGCTGAAGGTGAATAGTGGTGTATTCTGAATCTCGTGTAAAGGTCTCTATTAAGTTAGACTGGATTGTGTGTTATACCTGCATACACATAGAGGGTTTTATTACACATAAGATACATGCATTAGAACACTCGCTTATTCTCATTAAGACTACAATTGTTATGTACACTAAAAATATTGGAAATATTGTTACAAATTAAAATATATGTGCTCTATTAGATTACATTTAAAGTGTTGTGCATTCCTGTGATTTAAAGCTAAACTTCAGCGTCATTACTGCAGTCTTTCAGTGTCATTAAATGGTTATCAATTTAATGCTCCTTTAGAATCAAAATATGTCTATTAACTAGTTCATGGCATTAATTTCTTAAAACGTGGTTCATGAACATATGATAGATGTTCATGGTCTTTTCTTTTGCTTATACAAGTATTTGTGACAATGTAATTTTTATAATGTTTGTCATTATTATTATTCTTAATTATAGAAAATCAGATGGCAGTACAAAAAATATTGGTATATACATAAATACATACATAAATACATATATATATATATACATTACATTACATTTTATATAATATATTCATATAGTTATTCTTAAATGATCAATTATCCCACAATAGCTATAAAACAATACAAAAAATTAAAAACATTAGAAATGGTATTAAAAAAACTAGTTTAAAAGGGAATAAAAAAAAGACAGAAAAAATATAATTGTTTGTTTTTAAATATGTAAATAGGTGTTATTTTTTGCAAGGCCTGTTTATTTATATAATATTCATATGATTATTAAATTATTTATCATATAAGTTTACAACAAAAAGTTTAAAGAGAACAAAAAAAGAAAATGAAAGACAACCGTGCAATCTACCAGACAAAAAAAATAATAATTATTTATTTATAAATACTCTCACCGGCCACATTAGATTCACTTTACTGGTACCGGGTTGGACCCCCTTTTGCCCTCAGAACTGCCTTGATCCTTGGTGGCATAGATTCAACAAGGTACTGGAAATATTCCTCAGAGATTTTGGTCCATGTTGACATGATAGCATCACGCAGTTGCTGCAGATTTATCAGATGCACATCCATGATGAGAATCTCCTGTTCCACCTATCCCAAAGGTGCTCTATTGGATTGAGATCTTGGTGACTGTGGAGTCCATTTGAGTGCAGTGAACTCATTATCATGTTCAAGAAAACCAGTCTGAGATGATTCACGCTTTATGACATGGTGTGTTACCCTTCTTGAAGTAGCCATCAGAAGACACTGTGGTCATAAAGGAAATGGACATGGTCAGCAACAAAAAGATGTGGCATTGACATGATACTCAATTGGTACTAATGGGCCCAAAGTGTGGGCAAAATACTCAGACCAAGCCCGTCTGGCACCAACAACCATGCCACATTCAAAGTCACTTAAATCACCTTTCTTCCCCATTCTGATGCTCGGTTTGAACTGCAGCAGATCGTCTTGACCATGTCTACATACCTAATTGCATTGAGTTGCTGCCATGTGATTGGCTGATTAGAAATTTGCGTGTAACAAGCAGTTGGACAGCTGTACCTAATAAAGTGGCCAGTGAGTGATCCTTAATTTCCCTGTGCAAAGGCTTATTATGGTCTTATTAGATCTACTTTTAGCCAACTACAATAGCTCTTTGCAACAGAATAATAGTAATTGAATGCAAATGATTATTGCATTCAGACAAAATATGGTACTATTGCAAGTAGACTGTTTGTGCAGTTCATAAAGTGAAGCTTCTACATGAAACTGTGCAAGAGGGGGTAAAAGTCACTTGATTATATTATGCGGATAGACTTTAATAAGGCAGAAAGCAGCATCAAATATCTCCATCATAATGGCATATGTGCTCATGCTGTTTCCCAGATGGCAGCGGTGGATTTCCCATCATCCACAGAGACTCCGCGCTTCAGTCTTCTTCATCTCGACATGTTAAAACAGTTGTAACATGTTCATGAAGTTGTGCGTTTAGTCTTGTGTGTGGGTGTGTGTGTGTGTGTGCGTGTGTGTCATAAATACGGGTTTAATCTTGTTCTGATTACACAGTCATTACAAGCAGGTTGGCAGCGTTGGTGAAACCAGCAGTTGGCATGAAGGCTCTCATTTCCACTAATCTGATTTAAGGCACAAATGCCAACCATGCCAGCCTGCTGCCATGGCAACAATGCCAAATATAAACATTACAAATGAAGAGTTGGACAGTTCGACTTCCTACAGGTTTGTTTTTCACACCTGTTTTGTTTAATCTCCTGCATCTTTGTGATGGGCGAGGGTTTGCTTTGGGTGAGTGTGTCATCTGCTGACACTCGACTGCAGTTTTAACACACACCGCTCATGGGTTTCTGCTCTGACAGCTTTATTTTTTTGTTAGTAAATATTGTTCGTTTTCTAACTTATTTTACTTGATTTGTTTAGTTTTTCATCTGATATATACATTTTTGGCTTAATTTGTTAGAAAAAAAAAACTTTGCATCTTCAGCTTCTAATATTAAATATGTCATAGACTTGTATTTTATTACGTTGTGTTTTTAAGTTCACCCTGATAAATTAAGTATTATGCACTTTTATTTATTTTATTTTATTTTAATTTATTTTAATTATTTTATTCAATTTTTATTTTATTTTATTTAATAAAAAAATTCATTTAATTTAATTATTTTTTAGTATTATGCATTTTTTTTCTTTATTTCATTTAATTTCATTGTATTGTAATATATATATTTTTTAAGTACACCCTGATAAATTAAGTATTTTGCACTTTTATTTTATTTTTTTATTGTATTTTATTACATTTATTGAATTTTATTTTTTATTTTTTAAGTACACCCTAATTAATTAAGTATTATGCACTTTTATTTTATTTTATCTTCATTTTATTTTATTTTATAATTTTTTAAGTACACCATGATAAATTAAGTATTATGCACTTAATTTAATTTAATTTTACTTTTATTTTATTTTATATTCATTTTTATTTGACTTTATTTTATTTATTTTATTTTATTTTTAACGCTGACCTTACCAATCTCTCCATCACCCTTCAGCCCCGAGCGTCACATGAGCCCAGCGCCGCCACACAAGCTGCAGTTCTTGGGTTTCTGCGGCTCAGACTGATGATCGATCCAGCTGGAGCCGCTTTATAGCTGTGTTCAGATCAGCAGATGACCATTGGAGACAGTAAAACATACACTGAGAAGGGCTGTAAACACTCTGAACGGATCATTTGAATCAGGAACGTTTAAAGGTAGACTCACTCTAAACGGATCATTTGAATCTGTGAGTTGTTTACTGGAGACTCACTTAAATGCATCATTTGAATCAGTTAGTTATTTACTGGAGACTCACTGTGAACAAAATCATTTGAATCAGTGATGTTTAAGGGAGACTCACCCCAAATGGACGATTTGAATCAGTGAGTTGTTTACAGGAGTCTACCTGTGAATGAATCATTTGGATCAGTGGGTTGTTTACTGTACACCCTCTGAACGGATAAATTGAATCAGTAAGTAGTTTACCGGAGACTCTGAATGTATCATTTGAATCATTGAGGTGTTTACCGGAGAGTCACTTAAATGTATCATTTGAAACGGTGAGTTGTTTACTGGAGACCCACTCTGAATGAATCAATTGAATCAGTTAGTGATTTACAGGAAATTGTTCTGAATGAATTATTTGGATCATTGAGTTGTTACTGGAGTCTACATGTGAATGAATCATTTGGATTATTGACTCACTTAAATTAATCATTTGAATCAATGAGTTGTTTACAGGAAATTGCTCTTAATGAATTATTTGAATCAACAAGTTGTTTACTGGAGACTCACTTGAATTAATCATTTGAATCAATGAGTTGTTTTCCAGAGACAATCTGAATGTATCATTTGAATCAGTGAGTTGTTTACTGGAGACTCACTCTGAACGAATCATTTGGATTAGTGACACTTACATGAGACTCACTCTGAACAGATCACTTGAATCAATGAGGTATACAGGAGACTTACTCTGAATGTATAATTTGAAATAGTGAGTTGTTTACAGGAGACTGCTCTAAATGAATAATTTGAATCAGTGAGTTGTTTAGCGGAGAGACTCTGAATGTATCATTTGAATCAGTGAGGTGTTTACTGGAGACTCACTCTGAACAAATAATTTGAATCAGTGAGTTGTTTAGCGGAGAGACTCTGAATGTATCATTTGAATCAGTGAGGTGTTTAAGGGAGACTCACTCTAAACTAATGGTTTGAAGCAGTGAGTTGTTTACAGGAGTCTACCTGTGAATTAATCATTTAGATCAGTGAGCTGTTTACTGGAGACTTAGTCTGAATGAATCAGTTGAATCAGTAAGTAGTTTACTGGAGACTCACGCTGAATGTATCATTTTGAAACAGTGAGTTGTTTACTGGAGACTGCTCTAAATTAATCATTTGAATCAGTGAGTTGTTTACCAGAGACACTCAGAATGTATCATTTGAATCGGTGAGTTGATTACTGGAGACTCACTCTGAACAAATCATTTGAAGCAGTGACTTGTTTACTCTGAATTAATCTGAATAATGAATATATTATTATGATCACAATGATGATGATAATGATTATAATGATAACTATTATTATTATCGATGTTGCTTTTATTAGTATTATTGTATCAGTGCAGAATCGCTCATATCCACAGTACAATGCCTTGGTATGTTCCACAGTTATAGTAATATTTTCTTATTTTAATATTTAATATAATATTTTAATATTTACGACTCCTTCGTAAACAAGGCAAATAAATGTCTTCATGCATTTTCGAGGTGCATTTATTATGCAAAATTGCTGTGCGGAAAACATTCAGTGTTTGGAAACTATTAATTTTCCATTCAAAAATTGCAATTACAAACAAAAAAAGAGATGAATTTGTAAATAACGCACTAAATAAGTAAAGACTGAAATAGTATTATTTATTGTATAATAGTGCCATTTTTTTTTTCTCACGGCCGAGCCGCATTCATAACTTGTGTGAACATTTTCATCTATTATTTCGAATTAGTTGTCTAGATGGTGTTTTCCTCTGTAATAAGTCTGCTCTGCGGGTGCAGGTGAATGTTTGAGCTTGGCTGCTGGACTCAGTTCAGACGAATGCCTTCTGTGTAATTATCTGTCCAGTCAAACGGATCTCTTTCAGGAAGTACAGATAGCCTGACTTACATTTCACACAGCTGCGGGATCTCTTTCAAGCCATTCTGCCCTTTATCTAGAGAAAGGTCCTTGTTTTGGTTGACACGGGTCAAAGATGAAAAAGGAATATATGTGAGTGTAATAGATCTCTTTATGTCTCCTGTATGGCATAAATGTTTACTGTAATTTGCAGAAACAAGCACTTCGGTGTCATTTATCTTTTGACAGTAGTTTATAAAGCAAAACAATCATATCAGGCAAATTTAGCATGCATATTTTGATTGTTTTTTAAAGATTGCACTGAAAAAATCTGTCGTTCTCACTCTTCTCTCGTCAAAAAGTTTCTGTTTGAGTTTTTATTTGTTTTTGGTCTGTTTAGAAGTTATTTAGAAAAATGTTGGAAACCGGTATCAATGACTTGCAAAAAGTTGAGATGTTTTCAACTAGGTGCGGCTGGAAAATGCGCGCATGTCACGTGTGCGCTGCTTGCACAACATGTGCGCGTCACTCCATATGTGCATCGTGCAAGTCACGCACCTATTGGATATGACAAACTTACACCCTAAGCTTTTGGCGTTGCCTCCTAGGCCCACGCTTAGCAGCCACATTGAATAAACTTTAGCGTTCATAGCAAAACTTCATACGGAACTTTTTTGTGTTAATATTGACAACGTTGTTCAGTCAATAAACTGTTATCGATTTTATCGCCCAGCCCCAAGTCAATAGTTACCAGTTTCTAAGTTTTTCAAAACATCTTTGTGTTTAACTGAAGATCGAAACTCATAAATGTTTGGAACTGCTTGAGCATGATAAATAACGTTTATTGCTGTTTAAAATAGTCAAATTTAAGATAATATGACCACTATTTTATATTTTGTATTCTGTTTACATTTAGCAAATATCTCTCATACTCTGGAGTATATTTCACTCATATTTCAGCATAAATTTGGGTCACACTATTATTTGATGGTCTGTTTGTTGAATTTAAGTTACATTGCATCTACATGCCAACTAATTCTCATTAGATTATAAGTAGACTGTTGGGGCTAGGGTTAGTGTAAGTCGACATGTACTTGCAAAGTTTCTTGTAGTCAGTTAAATGTCTGTTGAAGGAGCAGTATCAGCATATATTAAGCAGACAGTCTACTAATACTCAAATGGACCATCAAAATAAAGTGTTACCAATTCTTCTATCGTAAATGCAGTTCGTAAAGCTTTTTACTTCCATAAATTGGTGCAATTCACTGTGAAATGGAGTTTGTGAAGAAAAAGGGATTTTGGTGTATCAGCAATTGGTTAGATTTTATAAACTGAGCTTAATGTTGGAGCAAACCATTAGGTCTCTAGAGTTGTGTTCAATATTGGATATTACTCAGCAGGCATCTTAATGTCAAAATTATAAATTATTTGTGTCAAAACCTTGATGTGCATTTGACATCCACACATTGATGCCCTTTTGACCACCAGAAAACTACACAAATAGTAGATAAAAAGGAAAGTTTTTCATCTCAAACTTCAATCCCAAATTCTAAAGTGACACTAATTGAATTCCCGAGGATAATGGTATTACTCAGAGATTCTTCGGTCAGACTTTATTTTGATGGTCTTTTTGTTGAATTTAAGTTGCATTGCATCTACATGCCAACTAATTCTCATTAGATTATAAGTAGACTGTTGAGTTAGGGTAAGTGTAAGTTGACAAGCACTTGCTAAGTTTCTTATAGTCAAATATAGAATCAAATCAGAAAAAGCTTTATTGCCAGGTATGTTCCACATACTAGGAATTTGTTTTCGTGACAGAGCTTCTACAGTGCAACAGGATTACAGAGACAGGACAAAAAACAGATAATAATATATTTAAAAAAATAGAAGTAAGTAGTGAGTGCAAATATACAGATTGACAAGTGTATGTACATGGTTATTACTATATACAACATTATTGCAGCTGTTAGTGCAAATTGGCATGTAAAGTGTGTTGTTAAATAAGTGTATATGTTATAAAAGTGTATAGGCAAGTAGTGATGTTGGTTCCACACATTATTATCATCAAGTGTTCATGAGATGGATTGCCTGAGGGAAGAAACTGTTTCTGTGTCGGCTTGTCTGGTGCTCAGTGCTCTGTAGCGTCGACCAAAGGTAAAAGTTCAAAGAGGCAGTGTGCTGGGTGTGAGGGTCCAGAGTGATTATTGGGCAGCCCTTCTGCTCGGCTCTGGATAGTTTCTCATAGTTAAATGTCTGTTGAAGGAGCAGTATCAAAAGTTATTAAGCAGATTGTTTACTAATACTAATACCATAATTTTTTCACAAAAGTTATTTGAAACATAAAAACTGAGACTTTTACATGCATTTACTGTGCTTCGTGTGTATAAAATCATATTAGTTATTTTAATTTGATATGAAATTGAGATATCTCTCTTTGGTTTTTAAGAGTTTTAAACATTTTGTAAAGATTTTCTATGCTCACCAGGGCTACATTTATTTGACCAAAAATTACTATTATGTTATGAAATATTACAGTTAAAAACAGTAAAAAAAAAGCAGGGTTTCACACAATACAGTAATCCTGACACAAATTGATTAAGTTAACTTTACAAATTTAAGTGGATTGAACATGAAACAAGTAAGTTATCTCCCAAGAAAAGTTAAGCGTTGTGCTGTTTTAACTAATTTTAACTGCGTAGTTTGAACAAGCAGCAAAAGTCATAAGGTAGCACATTTCTTGCTCCGATTAATATTAAATACAATACCTGATCTCTAAACGGCTCTGTAATGTGAAACTGATGCGTTGGATCTGTGCAAATCTGAAGGGGTGAGCCACATGTAAGCCATTAGATTGAAGCAACGGATGGCATGAAAGGCAAATGATGGAGTGATGAACTGTGTAGATGAAACGGGCTGTGAATGTGAATGTTTTGTGCAGTAATTATGAATGAATTAACCTCGGGTCAGAGGGAGCAGAAACGTGTAGAGCTACTGTAAATGTTTAATGAAGCTTCCTTTGAACCCGTTCTGCAAATGAGGGATCTGGGAATGGCATACGAGCAGTGGGAAGTCTTTGATACTGTCTTTTGTACTTTTGGGGAGATTTAATTTACTGGAGCAGACATTTATTTTGAAGTAGCATGTTCACCTAATATATATATGTATATTAATAATAATACTAAAGACATTAACTCTTTCAATTCGCACATTTTTTAAACGTGTACTAACCTAATTTATTTTATTCTAATAATCTACTTTGTCTCTTTATATATACAGTGGTATAGAAAGTTTCAGACCCCCTGAACATTTTTCACTCTTTTTTTTATATTGCAGCCATTTGCTAAAATCATTTAAGTTCATTTTTCCCTCATTAATGTACACATGACATCCCTTACTGACAAGAAAAACACGGAATTGTGACATTTTTGCTGATTTATTAAAAAAGAAAAACTGAAATATCACATGGTCCTCAGTAATTCAGACCCTTTGCTGTGACACTCATGGGTTTAAACTGTCCTGTTGGTGTGTCCAGTTCTCGTGATCATCCTTGAGGTGGTTCTACACCTTCATTGAGTCCAGCTGTGTTTGATTATACTGATTGGAACTTGATTAGGAAAGCCGCACACCTGCCTATATAAGAGTTTACAGCTCACAATGCATGTCAGAGCAAATGAGAATCATGAGGTTAAAGGAACTGCCTGAAGAGCTCAGAGACAGAATTGTGGCAAGGCACAGATCTACACACAGTTATAAAACATTTCTGGTGCACTTCCTAAGAGCACAGTGGCCTCCATAATACTTTAAAGGAAGATGTTTGGGATGACCAGAACCTATCCTAGAGCTGGCTGTCCGACCAAACTGAGCTAATCGGATGAGAAAGCCTTGGTAAGAGAGGGTAGAGAAGAACCTAAAGATCACTGTGGCTGAGCTCCAGAGATGCAGTTGGGAGATGGAAGAAGGTTGTGGAAGGTCACCATCACCGCAGCCCTTCACCAGTCAGGGCTTTATGGCCGACTCATGAAAGTCAGCATGGAGTTTGCTAAAAAAAACACCTGAAGGACTCCAAGATGGTGGGAAATAAAGATCTCCTGGTCTGATGAGACTAAGAAAAACTTTCAGGCCTTAATTCTAAGCGGTCTGTGTGGAGAAAACCAAGCACTGCTCATCACCTGTCCAATACAGTCCCAACAGTGAAGCATGGTGGTGGCAGCATCATGCTGTGGGGGTGTTACAGGGAAAGGACAACTGGTTGCTATTGAGGGAAAGATAAACGCAGCCAGTACAGCAATATTCTGGATGAAAACATTCTCCAGAGTGCTCAAGACCTCAGATTGTACCAAAGGTACATTCTACCTTTTGACAAGACAATGACCCCTAAGCACTCAGCTAAAACAATGGAGTGGCTTCACAACAACTCTGTGACTATTCTTAGGCAGAGCCTAACTTAAACCCAATTGACCATCTCTGGAGAGGCTTAACAATGGCTGTCTGACAACATTTACCATCCAACCTGACAGAACTGAAGAGAATCTGCAAGGAGGAATGGCAGAGGATCCCCAGATGCAAGTGGGAAAAACTTGTTGAATCTTTCCCAAAAAGACTCATGGCTGGATTAGGTCAAAAAGGGGCTTCTACTACATACTGCGCAAAGGGTATGAATACTTATGGCCCGTTTCCACTGAGTGGTACGGTACGGTTCGGTTTGGTTGGTACGCTTTTATGGCCGTTTCCAGCTGTCAAAAAGCGTACCAAACCGAACCGAACCGTACCGTACCACTTTTCGGCACCCTTTCGAAAGGGTACCAAACACGAGAAAGGGTACCAAAAGGCGGAGCCACACGCGCAGCTGAACGCTATTGGTTTACAGAGATACGTCATTCGCTTACGCAACAAGCCAGAATGAAAACAAAAAAACCGCCATGTTTGAAAAACACAGCGAGAGATATTACAGCGGAATTATTTATACATATAATAACGAGCCATGTCGATCTGGGCTCAAAACAAACCTTGTCGTCATCTTGATGGACAGCCACAAATCCAAGAAGAGAGCAGATTTACCCTGTGCCACGTAGTTTTTTACGAGCCAGTCTGAGGCGCGAGCGGTTTCGCTTTCTTGCTAGCGCTCGCTCGCGTCTAACATTATATCTGAAATAACAAACTTCTAGAGCTGATGATAATAACCTGCGCTCGATTATTGACATGCTTTGAAACCCGATCCTGTCAGACACCTACAAGCGCGAGAGTGAAGCGCGAAGAAACAAAGGAGAAGCCGGAAAAAAGGAGCACATTAAATACGGGCGAAATGTCTGCTGTGTGTAGTTCTTCTGTAGTTGGGAACATATCGGAGACTGTAAGGGGCTGTGTGTGTTTTATATATGTTCATTTATTTAGTTATTAAATGTAATTACAGACGTTACAGTAGGCTGTTTCGCACTGTCATTGATCTGCAGTTATAATCAACTCATGTTCATTGAAAAGTTAGTAATAAACATTTCTACACAAGTATTTATGTGTATGAAGCATCTGTTTGTGAGAAGTGGCTTTTCATATGATATGTGAACGACCCATACAGCTTGTTATTGTTACCTTATTGTAGACATTTCCTCGAGCTAGAATGACGTCGACTAAAACTTTCTGTCATACACCACGCCCACCAAAAGGGTACCCTTGTTAGTGGAAACGCAAGCCTGATAAAGGTGACCCGTACCAAACCGACCGTACCGTACCAGTCAGTGGAAACGAGCCATTAGGTTTTTTCATTTTTAATAATCTGCAAAATGTGTCAACATATGTTTTATATATATATATATATATATATATATATATATATATATATATATATATATATATATATATATATATATATATATATATATATATATACTACTAAGTAATATTATAGGAAAAACTGGAAATGTTCTTGCTCTGTTAAACGTCACTTGAGAAATATACAGGGTGGGCCATTTATATGGATACACCTTAATAAATTGGGAATGGTTGGTGATATTAACGTCCTGTTTGTGGCTCATTATATGTGAGGGGGCTTGTAAATAACTCATGAAAGAATAAAGTTAGGTTAAAACCAAGCACACCATTGTTTTTTCTTGTGAAATTCCCAATAAGTTTATTAAGGTGTACCCATATAAATGGCCCACCCTGTGTGTGTGTGTGTGTGTGTGTGTGTGTGTGCGTGTGCGTGTGCGTGTGCGTGTGCGTGTGCGTGTGTGTGTGTATATATATATCTCACACGAGCGTTAATTATTTTGCCTTCAACTGCATATATTTGGTTGGGGGTTTTTTTAAGTGTTTTTAATTTATCATTTTATTTTAGTTTTTACTTTTAGTTATCAAAAATGAATAAAAACGATAAGTTCTTTAAAAACCACTAATAAAGATAATAAACATTTTAAAAAGGAAAAGGGAAAACATTTCTCTTATTTTGAACTATTAATACACTCTGAGAAATAAAGGTAAGTGAGCTGTCACTGGAGTGGTACCTTTCAAAAGGGAGACTGCTGTACTTAGAGTCCATATTGGTATCTCAAAGGTATATGTTAATACCTAAATTATTTTAAATTTTTTGGGTAATAATATGTGCCCTTGAGTCACCACCCAAATGACAGCTCTCGTACCTTATTTCTGAGAGTGTAAAAAGTACAAAAGTACAGTAGTAGCATTTCTTCAGTTCTTCCTTCTCCCTGTTTATGGAAAGATTTTCATTCCCAGCAGCAGAAATGACTAATAGAGAGGAGGATAAACAGTAACAAATGCCCAGTGATGGTTTTCCATCAGCGATGACCGATCCTTTCCAAATGCTCATGAAATAATAGGAATCTCTGACTGCAGATTTCCTCCACCCACTGCTTTGTTTGCATAATAGCAGAGCAGAGCCAATGAGAGTGTTGTTTTGTGCACAACACAATCAGTAATGGAGCAAGTCATTCTGTAGTGCTTATGGGACAATATGTCGTGCATTACATTTATTATTTTTAATCCATTTGGTTTTTAATGATATTAAATGGGTTTTTTAATGCATGTAAGTGCTTCCTTATGTACTGCAGATTTACTGTATGACATTTGTAAATTAAAAAGGCACTTTTTGCACTTAACTGAAACAACAAATGTCATAAATGATATGCGTGTTTGTAATGGACATGACATTTTTTTAAAAATTGCATTGAATTGTCTATCTTGTTATAGCTAATTTCATAGTTTACTTGCATTTACTAGATTATTTGGATAGTTTAATAGTTTTCTTATGCTCTTAAAATATTATGCTCTTAAAATCTTAAACTTTTCGTTGGCATCTTTGGGGTTATTGAGCTGAACTATTTTGAAGGTATTTTTGCTTCATTTATAAAAATTGATAAAAACATTTATAAAAAAGTAATACACACACAAATGGTAAACTGCCGTATTTCATTCATATACAGTGTTAATACACCAATGTTTTGAAATTCAACAATTGATATTACATAACTTGTTTTAATAAACATCTAGAACATGCATCACAAGTCAACACTGTTTATTTTCCTTTAAATAAACTGGCATTTGCATTCAAAACACATTAAATACACATTGCAAATGTGGCAACACCACTAATATAAGTGCATTTTTGTACAAACACAAGTGAAGATAGGCCAAAAAAAATAGGATCTGGATGCAGCCATGATGATGCAAGCTGAGACTGCATATCTCAGAGATGCAATGTTTGCCACAATGCACTCAATGGATTTCACTGTGGGGGGGCGGAGTTAGGGGTGGGCATTAAAAAGCATTGCATGCAGCTCAGATTGCAACTGCATCAGGTCTGCATCCGGACCCCTTTCCAAAAAAAAAAAAAAAAAAAAAAATGGAGAAAAATGCAAACGATGTGTAATGAAAACTTTAGGTGTTGTAGTTTTGCGGGTCCTTATATCTGTATTTTGTGGATTCTGCTCTTCAAAATGTCCGTGTTTCGTTTCGGTGTTTCCACTCTTTACAACTTAAACCATCTCATAAATCAGGCAGAATGGCTTTGTGCTGGCTTGTGGCAAAATAAACGCATACTTATCTGTCCATTCAACTTTGAACTGTCGATTCTCTTCATCAACTTTCTTTTCTGTAAGACCGACATCTTCCTCCATTCAGAGGATCACTTTGCTTCTGTGCGCTAAAGCAGGCACGCGGTATTAGCCCGCTCGATCACGTGAAGCCTCGTATGATCACAGGATGTCATGACAACATTCGATTTTATTTTGGCCGTATTCTTTTTTTTTTCTTTACAAAAACACAAACAACTAAACTGTTGATTTACAAGGTTTATGCATTTATTAATGAAGGAAATCCACAAATTGAATACTTTACACATGCTCTTGCAATACGAATTGGAGTTAGGGCCGGATTGAATACCCTCACGGTCCGGATTCGGACTTGTCTGGACTTTGAGAAGCCCTGGTTTATAATAATAATAATAATAATATAATAATAATAATAATAATAATAATAATAATAATAATAATACATTTTATTTACAGTGCGCTTTTCTCAGACCCAAAGCGCTAACAAGCACACAAGGCAAACAAAGCAAAACAATAAAACAGTAAAAAAGACCACAATAAAACAATAAAATATGAACGATTCAATACAATCGGATGATAAAACTACCAAAAATAATCAAAGTTAAAAGCAACGGTAAATAGGTGAGTCTTGAGAAGTTTCTTAAAACATTCCAGAGAAACGGCATTCCTGATACTGATGGGTAGGCCATTCCATAACTTAGTCCTAACTTATAGTCTTAATACACCAATGTTTTGAAATACTAACATCTACATCTTGTACCTTTGTTACACTAGATTACACACACACACACACACACACACACACACACCACACACACACCACACACACACACACACACACACACACACACACACACACACACTATTTTTGAGCTTTTTAGGTTCATTTATAAAAATGTATTCCTATAATTTTTCCACCTTAGAAGGAAAAAAAAATAACACACATTAACAGTAAACTACCATGTTTCATTTGTACCTTTGTTAGGTTACACTATTTTGGAGGTTTTAGGTTCATTTATAAAATGTATTTCAATAATTTTTCCACATATGAAGGGAAAAAGTAATATACTATGGAGCTAATAATATGGCAAAAAAATCTGAATTCATCGTCTACTCTTCCCTGTTGATCACCCCTGACATTCTTTCTGATGAATCTGAATTTCACGATCTGAATTTCTGGTTTTGAATTTGAATATTACATTTAATGTTCTGAATTTCTTCATCGTGAAAACTTGAAACTGTATTTTTACAAACTGGATATCTGCAGTCTGTGAGTTCAGAAGGCAAAAATATCTGAAGTTTGAAAATACGTCTCTAAAAAGTTCAGCCTTGAAAAATTCAGTTTGTCTTAAATTTCAGGATGTTCAATATTCAAGTTATGAAATTCAAAATAAGAAATTCAAATTCAAAACAATTTTTAACGGCATATAAAATTCAGATTTTTAAATTACAATTGTTAATTCAATAATAATTCAAATTAACACAATTCAAATTCTGATTGTTTTGTCATATTATTAGCTACATAATATGCACACACAAATGGTAAACTACCGTATATTTTATTCATTTATAGTGTTAATACACCAATGTTTTGAAGTACTAACATTTACACCCTGTATCTTTGTTACATTAGGATATACACACACTATTTTGGAGGTTTTAGGTTCATTTATAAAACATATTGCAACAATTGTCCCCCTTGAGTAAGAGAAAAGTTATATATATATATACACACACACACACACACAAATGGTAAACTACCATATATTTCATTTATTTATAGTGTGAATACATCAATGTTTCGAAGTATTAACATCTACCCATTGTATGGTTGTTACACTAGGTTATACACACACTATTTTGTAGTTTTATTTATAAAATGTCTCCCAATAATCGTAAATAAATATTTTTTTAAGCCATCCCTGTAACCTGCGCTTTTCCCAAGCCGTCTCTGAGCATTCACAAGCACTTGCGAGACTTTTTTAGGATTTTTTTTTCAGGATGATAATGACAGATGCCTGTTAATGTGCATCTTCAAAGAACTTCTTGTCTCCTGATGCGATCTTTTATGACCTTTTGGAAATGCTGATCTTTCCAGCAGTCGACGTTGTGCCCTGCAAGCTAAAACTAGTGCATAGCTGTGAGGAAATGAGCCTGGCTGTTTCCAGCAGGGTTGAAGGGGCCGTTTGGGTCTCAGATGCAGTGTGTGTGTGTGTGTTCGTCTCATAGACTGGCATTCCTTTGGCTTGAACTCATGTGCTTAGCGACGCAAAACTCTCAGCGAGGGATTAGCGAGTCTGACACAACCACAGCTTTCTTTCTTTTCTTTTTTTCTAGAGCGCCAGACAGCGCAAAATCATCCCGATGCTCTTATTTTATTTATGAGAATGTCTTTCAACTCCGGCTTGGTTTATTTTTAGCTTCCAGACTCTCTTAATACACGGCGGAGCACAATGACAGTGTCACGACAGCCTAGTAAAAGCGGGTTTTTTTTAATGACACGTCGTATGTTGTGTAAGCTGAAACTCTCCAGTCTCTTGCTATGATTTGTCCTGTTTATAATATTCGGATTTGCGTCACACGCTGTTTCCTTATTGTAAAGGATTGATGTTTTCTCTTGGGAAGCACACGATGGATTACTGAAGATTCCCTTGCGTCTATCATTTCACTCTAATCAAATTAAGCTGGCATTTTAAGGGAAGATAGTTGGTTTTGAAGAACGCATAAGAGAGTGTAACCGTGTGTAACCCTTTATAGCCTTGAATTTTAACGTTGAGTTTGTTGTATACATGTAGGTTTAATGAAGCAGACGCTGAGAACAGACTTGTGGATCCAAGTGCAGTTTATTCAAGATTAATCAGGCAGGTAACAGTCAACACTGAAACAAACGGGTATATACTGATCATCCAACAGGCGTAGTCATGAAAAGGCGAATGGTCAGTCCCGGCGGCAAGCAATGTAAATAAACAAACAAAGCGAAGGTCAAACATGGTAGGGCAAAGGGCATAGGAAACTGCGTTGTAATGCTAACAATAACAGACTCAACTGGTGTGTGTGTGTGTGTGTGTGTGCGTGTGCGTGTGCGTGTGTGTGGTTAAGGTGGAACAAGTGTGAATGTGTGGTGCATGACAGGATTTGTAGTTGTTTTGGTGGCAGATTTGAAGTCCTGAGTGACAGGGAATTATTCCCAGCAATCTACAAGCCTGGATCGATCGCTGGTGATTGTGACTGTAGGCATCTGTCCCCCATTTAGTTATGTACTTTGTTTGTTTGTTTGTTTGTTTGTTTGTTTGTTTGTTTATTTATTTAAATTTTTACTTATTTTTAATTTTTTATTTAATTTAATTTGTTTTATTTTCTTTTTATTTTATTTTCTTATTTTTATTTCATTTTCTTTTTATTTTATTTTATGGTATTTATTAAATTTTATATTTTTATTTATTTTTGTTTTTATTTAAATTTGTTTTGTTTTATTTAAATTTTATTTTATTTAGTTTTATTTTAATAATTTTTTTTTGTTTTATTTTCATTTTATTTATTTTTTATTTATTTTGTTTTATTTTCTTTTCATTTTATTGTATTTCCTTTTATTTAGTTTTATTATATTACATTTTTATTTAGTTTTATTTTCATTTTATTTTATTTTATTTATTTTTTATTTATTTTATTTCATTTTAATTTTGTTATTTTATTTTCATTTTTTATTGTATTTTATTTTTTGTTTTATTTTATTACATTTTTATTTTGTTTTGTTTCCATTTTATTTTTATTAATTTTTTTCTAATTTTATTTTAAATTATTTTACTGATTTAAATTATATTAACTTTAAATTTAAATTTAGTACTGTTTAAGTACAGAATGAACATTGGGTCTCATTGGGTTTGCACAAAACGGGGCTGAAAATGTGTGTACGCCACTTCCCACAACTTTTGCTGTGATCTGTAAAAAAATAAACTTGATGGGAAGTCGTGCGCATATTTAACTTTATTATTGACTTAATTTAACCACTTTAAAGAGGATCTATTATGCAAATATCACTTTTGTATGGCAGCAGTGTGTGAATATAGCCAGCCTCTAATAGTAAAAACTTATTATTTTATTTTATTTTTTATTTCATTTATATTTTTATATTCATTTAATTTTATTTTATCATAATATTTATTTTTTATTTATTATTATTTTATATTTTTTTTAATGAATACATTTTAATTTAATTTATATATTTTTATATTTATTTAATGTATTTATTAATAGTTATTTTATTTTAATAAATAAATAAACTAATTAATTTATATTTATTTTATTTAAATTTATTTTAATTAATTAATTAATTTATATTTATTTTATTTTATTAAATGGTTGATATTTTAAAAATGGGCGGTCAAAATGCTAATAATCACATTGTTGTGATGTCATAGCCATGACTGTATACATATAACTTGCAGTATACCGAACATACGAATCAAAAATATCTAGAGACGTAAAGAAAAACCTGCAGGAACACTCGAACAGCTGCTGTTTGTTTCCTCCATGGACAGGATCAACAACCAGGGTTTGAGTAGATGGTCAGGGTGAACATGGGCCACGACACTGTCTGAAACTCCTTCCCTAAACAAACACAGTCCTGCTTCATTCTCTCTCTCTCTCTCTCTCTCTCTCTCTCTCTCTCTCTCTCTCTTTCTCTCTCTCTCTCTCTCTCTCTCTCTCGTAAGTGTCTGTCTGAGCGAATGCTGTCACTGAAGCAGAACTCGAGTTCATTAGTGAGTGAGTTCACCTCTTGGACTGCCGCTGACGGGTCACTGATTCCCTGCCCTGATGGTCTCTGTAGGCTTTTAATAAGACAGACCCATGCTGTGGTTTTCACACTCAGCTCTGAGACTCACATTTCCTGAGAGAAAACAAAAAGCTGGAGGTTAAAATGTGCATTCAAAAAAAAGTAACATTGCTTTTGTAAGTTTCTGTTGTATGCGCTGAAATTATGTACAGTTTATTCATATTTAAATTACAGTATCATTCTCATATTAATAAGTGTGTGTGTGTGTGTGTGTGTGTGCGTGTGTGTGTGCGTGTGTGTGTGCGTGTGTGTGTGTGTGTGTGTGTGCGTGTGTGTGTGCGTGTGTGTGCATGTGTGCGTGTGTGTGTCTGTGTGTGTGTGCGTGCGTGCGTGCGCGTGTGTGTTTGTGCGTGTGTGCGTGTGCGTGTGTCAGTGCATGTGCTTGTGTGTGTCTGTGTGTCTGTGTGTGTGTGTGTGCATGCGTGCGTGCGCGTGTGTGTGTGTGCGTGTGTGTGTGTGTGTGTGTAGACAAAAACACTAATAAAATATATAGAATTATAATTTATTGCTCATACTTTTGTGTATTTGCTTTGTTAATTAAGCATATATTTTGTGTGTAAAGGTGTTTAGTAATATTATTATTTATTAGTATTAACATATTAATTAATTTAGAGCTCATGATTTGCTTGCAGTTATTTAGTTGGTTTTAGATGATCATTTTATTTACAGCTTAGTTTTTTGTTATTTTATTTTATATTGTTTTATTTAGGTATTTGTTTTTAGTTTTGATTTTATATTATTATTTATTTGTTTTTAGTTTACATTTTATTTTCATTTGTGTATGTTTGTAGTGTTTGTTGTTGTTTTGTTTATTTTAGTTGATTTTTTTATACATTTATTTAATTTCTATTTAGAGTGTATTAAGATGCTTTTTATTTATGTCTATTCATTTACTGTAGATTTCAGATGATTTCTCAAGGCGTTTTGTAGTCTTGTAATTATTATTTGTTATTTTTAGTTTGTGTGTAAAGATGTTTAGTATTTCTTTTCATTTGATTTTATTTTTAAAAAATCTTGATGTAAGGTTTGTTTTGTTTGTAGTTTAATAGATTCTCATTTTAATTAGAGCATATTTTTAATGAAATCTTTACTTATTTTAATTTAATATTATTTATTAGTTTTTTTGTCCTAAAGATGTATAGCACTTTATACTTTATTTAAAATTTTAGTTTTTTTTTATATTTTATTTTAATTTTCTATTTTATATATTTACATGCTTTTTTATTTACTTATGTCATCAATTTTTATATTATTATTATTATTATTATTATTATTATTACTTGTATATTATTTTTATGTTATATGTTTTTAGTCTAGAAGATTTATAGCTCTTATTTATTATATATTATTACAATTTTTGTTTTTCTATTTTATAGATTTACTGTAGATGCTTTTTTATTTACGTTTATTATTTATTTTCTATTTAATTTTTGGTAGATTTTAATTTTTTATGTAAAATATTATCATTATTATTATTATTTTATTTATTTATTTTTATTATTATTTTTATTAATGTTATTACGTATATTATTATTATTATTATATCATATTATTTCTTTTTAGTCTAAAAGTTTTATAGCTCTTATTTATTATACATTATTTTTAGTTCATTTTATTTTTTATATATTTTTACAATTTTCTATTTTATTTATTTGGATGCTTTTTTATTGATGTCTATTATTCATTTTCAGTAGATTTTAATTTATAACATATGTTGTTGTTGTTGTTGTTGTTATTATTATGTATTACATCATTATATTATTGTATTATTTGTTTTAGTCAAAGAGATTTATAGCTCTTATTTATTATACATTATTTTAATTTGTTTCTATTTCTATTTTATAGATTTAATGATTTTTATTTCCATTTATTATTCAATTTCTATTTAATTTTTAGTAGATTTTAATTTATCACCTATATTATTATTATTATTATTATTATTATTTTTATTATTATTATTTTAATATATTTTAAGATTTTAATATGTTATGTATATTATTACATAAAAAACAAAGAGTTTGTATGCGAGGGGGTAAAAAAATGAATGAAATCATCACTTTCTATAGTCAGTTCTCATTTAACCTGAGGGAAACAGTCTAACACTTGCGTGTCCACCTAATAAAGACACCTGTGCTGTTGATTTGTGGGGCTGTTTTGATACTGGCAGCTCAGAGAATAAATCCCAGGTTTCCTCAGACCCAAGTGTGAATTCCCAGCGTAATTACAGAGCAGAGCAGGATGATATGAACTGCAGTGGGTTATGATTAATGACAGCGTCTGCACTGGATAATTAATCAGCTGTATTTGCCCTTGAGGCCAGACGTCTATCTGGACCATCTGCCGCGCCAATGTGGATCAACTTTCCAGCAGACCTTCAGCCTTTAGCCTTTAGCCTCAGTCAGAAGAAAGTTTGGGAAGTTTATCTCAGCTCTGGAGAGACCGAAGACCTTGTGTTTATGACGATGTGTCCTAGTTTCTTCCTGAATGTGCTTTGTGTTGGAAAGTGTGTTCGTTTGGAAGCTGCTAATTCCCTGCGTTCGCTTTATGTAGAGCGTTTAATGTTCAGATGGATGGTTTGGGGTTTTTTTTTTCAGCCAAGCACTGCATTGGTGAAGTGTTTTTGTAGGCCAGCCTGTGTGTGTTTGTGTATAAGCTGTACGATGTTAACGATTTTTGCAAATTACACTGTTAGACTTTGCTTCAATTTTACAGTTATTTACTGTAAAAACGTAAAATATCACATGGGGCGACACGGTGGCCCAGTTGTTAGCACTGTCAACTCACAGGAAAAAGGTCGCTGGTTCAAGTCCCGGCTGGGTCAGTTGGCATTTCTGTGTGGAGTTTGCATGTTCTCCCCATGTTGGCGTGGGTTTCCTCCAGGTGCTCTGGTTTCCCCCACAGTCCAAACACATGCACCATAGGAGAATTGGGTAAACTAAATTGGCTCAAGTGTGTGAGTGTGAATGAGTGTGTTTCCCAGTACTGGGTTGTGACTGTAAGGGCATCCACTGCGTGAAACATATCGTCACTTTGGAATTATAAGGTTGTATCTGCGTTCTGAATGATTTTGAGATAAGAGCTTCAAAGTTTTTGCAATCCATATAGCAAACAGTGTGTGTGTAACAATTTTTTAATATAAGTTTTAAAATGTAAACAACTTATAAAAAACATCCCATAATGTAAATTAGTTGTCATTTAATAACTCAATTTTGACCAAAATGTCAGATAGAACCTTATAATTCTAAGACGATATGCTGGAATAGTTGGCGGTTCATTCCTCCATGTCGACCCGTGTTAAATAAAGGGACCAAGCAGAAGGAAAATGAATGAATGACTGAATGAAAATACCGCATACATTCTTTACAGTTCACTACTGTAATATGCGCTGCATTGTGGGTCATTTTAAAACTTGTACAGTTCTACTGTAGTCAATGTAATCAAGCACTGCTACTGTAGTTAAAGACAAAAAGGAGACTTAATAATAATAATAGTTATAACAATAATTCCTTACATTTATAGAGCTCTTTTATGGACACTCAAAGGGCTTTTGCACATTTTTTTGGGGGGGGGGTGGATATCTTCATCCACCACCAGTGTGCAGCATCCACCTGGATGTCACAAAGGCAGCCATTATGCCAGACCACCCACCAGCTGATTGGTGGAGAGGAGACAGAGTGATGAAGCCAATTATGATATGGGGATGGTTAGGAGGCCATGAAGGTCAGAGGCCAGTGGGCAGATTTGGCCAGGATGCTGGGGTTAAACCCCTACTCTTTTTCAAAGGACATCCTGTGGTTTTTAACGACCACAGAGAGTCGGGACCTCAGTTTAACGTCTCAGCTGAAAGACGTCGCTCACTGAGCAGTATAGCGTCCCCATCAATGTACTGGGGTGTTAGGACCCACACAGACAGGTTGAGCGCCCCTGCTGGCCTCATTAACAGCACTTCCGGCAGCAACCTAGCTTTCCCATGTGGTCTCCCATCCACGTACTGACCGGGCACAGCCCTGCTTAGCTTCAGTGGGTGACCATGTGAGAGTTGCAGAGAGCTAGCTGCCAACAGACAATGAAATGAATAAAAAAAAAACTACTTTTGTATCGCAAGATGTATTTAAAATAGATGAATGAATTAAAAATACTTTTTTAAAACCGTTTAAAATGGATAAAATAACAGTGAAGATTAAAAATACTGTAGTACATGATCTCATCACTTGTTTTGAATTTATTAAAGTCAATAGTAAATACTAAAAATAAAGTTTTTGTACTGCTAGTGTGTGAAATGAAAATAAATGACAGTAAAAGTACTGTAAAAACTGTCATACTGTACAAAATGTGGTAAAGGGCATTCTGCCACAAAAAGAAGTTGCGTTAAGGCTATTTTACTGTAAAATTTAATTGCGGTAGGACCCCACTACTGTAATACACATTTACAGGTAAGTTACTGTAAAGGGGCAGTTACGATTAACTTGCTGTAAAATGTAACAGTGCTGCCAGTAAGTTACCGCAAAAGTACAGTAAAATGTCTAACAGTAAACACAGTATTTTGCTGTAATATGAACTGTTTTTTACTGTAGGACAGTTATGCAGTATGTTACTGTACTGTTACTGTACTTTTGAAGTTTAAAGTATTTTACAGTAAAGGTATGCAATACTGTAAATGCATATACAGCAAGATAAAAGGTGCTGTAAATGTAATTACAGTATTTTAGCTGTTATTGATTTACGGTAAGTTACTGGAAAACTGCTGCCAATCAGTTACTGTAGATTCTAAAGGAAATTAAGTGTAGTTTATAATTTTTGCTTGATTTATTTATTAAGTTCACAAATGAACATATTTAATTTGTTCATCTTTTATATTTCATGTGTTTAAATTGGTTCTATGCACTAGTATTTCTCCTGTGCTCTTCTGGACTTTACAAATGGGCTTTTCTCTGTGTCAGCAGACGGGGATTACAGGATAAATGGACATTGACAAAACAGTTGTGCCTGAGCCATTAATGTCTTATTTTGGTGATTGTGCACACAGCGAATGCAAGCCTTGCAAATTCACTCGTAACATGCATTGTTGCTTTTGGAAGTAAAATGGCATCTTCTGTGTGACAAGCTGAAGGTGAATAGTGTTATTCTGAATCTCGTGTAAAGGTCTCTATTAAGTTAGACTGGATTGTGTGTTATACCTGCAGACACATAAGAGGGTTTTATTACACATAAGATACATGCATTAGAAACACTCGCTTATTCTCATTAAGACTACAATTGTTATGTACACTAAAATATTGGAAATATTGTTACAAATTAAAATATATGTGCTCTATTAGATTACATTTTAAAGTGTTGTTCATTCCTGTGATTTAAAGCTAAACTTCAGCGTCATTACTGCAGTCTTCAGTGTCATTAAATGGTTATCAATTTAATGCATCCTTTTAGAATCAAAATATGTCTATTAACTAGTTCATGGCATTAATTTTCTTAAAACGTGGTTCATGAACATATGATAGATGTTCATGGTCTTTTCTTTTTGCTTATACAAGTATTTGTGACAATGTAATTTTTATAATGTTTTGTCATTATTATTATTCTTAATTATAGAAAATCAGATGGCAGTACAAAAATATTGTATATACATAAATACATACATAAATACATATATATATATATACATTACATTACATTTTATATAATATATTCATATAGTTATTCTTAAATGATCAATTATCCCACAATAGCTATAAAACAATACAAAAATTAAAAACATTAGAAATGTATTAAAAAAACTAGTTTAAAGGGAATAAAAAAAAGACAGAAAAAATATAATTGTTTGTTTTTAAATATGTAAATAGGTGTTATTTTTTGCAAGGCCTGTTTATTTATATAATATTCATATGATTATTAAATTATTTATCATATAAGTTTACAAAAAGTTTAAAGAGAACAAAAAAGAAAATGAAAGACACCGTGCAATCTACCAGACAAAAAAAATAATAATTATTTATTTATAAATACTCTCACCGGCCACATTAGATTCACTTTACTGGTACCGGGTTGGACCCCCTTTTGCCCTCAGAACTGCCTTGATCCTTGGTGGCATAGATTCAACAAGGTACTGGAAATATTCCTCAGAGATTTTGGTCCATGTTGACATGATAGCATCACGCAGTTGCTGCAGATTTATCAGATGCACATCCATGATGAGAATCTCCTGTTCCACCTATCCCAAAGGTGCTCTATTGGATTGAGATCTGGTGACTGTGGAGTCCATTTGAGTGCAGTGAACTCATTATCATGTTCAAGAAACCAGTCTGAGATGATTCACGCTTTATGACATGGTGTGTTACCCTTCTTGAAGTAGCCATCAGAAGACACTGTGGTCATAAAGGAATGGACATGGTCAGCAACAAAAGATGTGGCATTGACATGATACTCAATTGGTACTAATGGGCCCAAAGTGTGGCAAATACTCAGACCAGCCCGTCTGGCACCAACAACCATGCCACATTCAAAGTCACTTAAATCACCTTTCTTCCCCATTCTGATGCTCGGTTTGAACTGCAGCAGATCGTCTTGACCATGTCTACATACCTAATGCATTGAGTTGCTGCCATGTGATTGGCTGATTAGAAATTTGCGTTAACAAGCAGTTGGACAGCTGTACCTAATAAAGTGGCCAGTGAGTGATCCTTAATTTCCCTGTTGCAAAGGCTTATTATGGTCTTATTAAGATCTACTTTTAGCCAACTACAATAGCTCTTTGCAACAGAATAATAGTAATTGAATGCAAATGATTATTGCATTCAGACAAATATGGTACTATTGCAAGTAGACTGTTGTGCAGTTCATAAAAGTGAAGCTTCTACATGAAACTGTGCAAGAGGGGGTAAAAGTCACTTGATTATATTATGCGGATAGACTTTAATAAGGCAGAAAGCAGCATCAAATATCTCCATCATAATGGCATATGTGCTCATGCTGTTTCCCAGATGGCAGCGGTGGATTTCCCATCATCCACAGAGACTCCGCGCTTCAGTCTTCTTCATCTCGACATGTTAAAACAGTTGTAACATGTTCATGAAGTTGTGCGTTTAGTCTTGTGTGTGTGTGTGTGTGTGTGTGTGTGTGTGTGTGTGTGTCATAAATACGGGTTTAATCTTGTTCTGATTACACAGTCATTACAAGCAGGTTGGCAGCGTTGGTGAAACCAGCAGTTGGCATGAAGGCTCTCATTTCCACTAATCTGATTTAAGGCACAAATGCCAACCATGCCAGCCTGCTGCCATGGCAACAATGCCAAATATAAACATTACAAATGAAGAGTTGGACAGTTCGACTTCCTACAGGTTTGTTTTTCACACCTGTTTTGTTTAATCTCCTGCATCTTTGTGATGGGCGAGGGTTTGCTTTGGGTGAGTGTGTCATCTGCTGACACTCGACTGCAGTTTTAACACACACCGCTCATGGGTTTGTCTGCTCTGACAGCTTTATTTTTTTGTTAGTAAATATTGTTCGTTTTCTAACTTATTTTACTTGATTTGTTTTAGTTTTTCATCTGATATATACATTTTTGGCTTAATTTTGTTAGAAAAAAAAAAACTTTGCATCTTCAGCTTCTAATATTAAATATGTCATAGACTTGTATTTTATTACGTTGTGTTTTTAAGTTCACCCTGATAAATTAAGTATTATGCACTTTTATTTATTTTATTTTATTTTAATTTATTTTAATTATTTTATTCAATTTTTATTTTATTTTATTTAATAAAAAAAATTCATTTAATTTAATTATTTTTTTAGTATTATGCATTTTTATTTTCTTTATTTCATTTAATTTCATTGTATTGTAATATATATATTTTTTTAAGTACACCCTGATAAATTAAGTATTTTGCACTTTTATTTTATTTTTTTATTGTATTTTATTACATTTTATTGAATTTTATTTTTTTATTTTTTTAAGTACACCCTAATTAATTAAGTATTATGCACTTTTATTTTATTTTATCTTCATTTTATTTTATTTTATAATTTTTTTAAGTACACCATGATAAATTAAGTATTATGCACTTTAATTTAATTTAATTTTACTTTTATTTTATTTTATTTATTCATTGTATTTATTTGACTTTATTTTATTTATTTTATTTTATTTTTAAGTACAACCTGATAAACACTTTTATTATGCACTTTTTTATTTAATTTTATTTTATGTATTTTATTTATTTTATTTTTTAAGTACACCCTGATAAATTATTATGCACTTTTATTTTATTTCAATTTATTGTATTGTATTGAATTGTATTGTATTTATTTTATTTATTTAATTTTTTTATTTAAGTACACCCTGATAAATTATGCACTTTTATTTTATTTGAATTTATTGTATTGTCACTGGAGCGGTACCTTTTCGAAGGGTACATTTTTGTATCATACAGGTGGACGTTAGTACATGTTGGGTTTGTGTGTGTGTGGTCATCAACATGGAGGTCTGTGCACATGAATTCTGGATGTTTACTCCAACAGAATGTTCTTTCCCACTCCATCACTTCCTGCCTGCAGTGAACTTCCTCTCCAGCCGCAGTCTGTTATGAGAGCTGCTTTAAGTTCGCTTCGCTGCCTGCTTGTGTTTGAGTTTCAGCATCTGTGGACTCACTGCTGCTCATTACAAGAGTTATGAAATACAGAACTCACATCTTAAATGCAATCTGCTTCAGATTCTGGCTGACAGATGCAGATGCTTAGTGGAACGGCTGCTCTAATTTATACTTTTATTTTAAATTTAAGATGTGTTATAGACAGTGTTAATTATATACCATTATAATGTTTATTAGTATTAGAAATATACTATATTTTATTTTATAATATAATATAAGACCATATAATATATTGCAATAAAATATTGCTCATTATAATATTGCTCATATTCATTCTGCTGTGGCAACCTCTAATAAATTAATGATTGAGCCGAAGGAAAATGTGTAATATAATATAATATAATATAATATGAAATAATATAATATAATATAATATAATATAATATAATATAATATAATATGAAATAATATAATATAATATAATATAATGTATTATAATATAATATAATGTATTATAATATAATATAATATAATATAATATAATATAATATAATATAATATAATATAATATAATATAATATAATATGAAATAATATAATATAATATAATATAATATAATATAATATGAAATAATATAATATAATATAATATAATGTATTATAATATAATATAATATAATATAATATAATATAATATAATATAATGTATTATAATATAATATAATGTATTATAATATAATATAATATAATATAATATAATATAATATAATATAATATAATGTATTTTAATATAATGTATTATAATATAATATAATATAATATAATATAATATAATATAATATAATATAATATAATATGAAATAATATAATATAATATGAAATAATATAATATAATATAATATAATATAATATAATATAATATAATATAATGTATTTTAATATAATGTATTATAATATAATATAATATAATATAATATAATATAATATAATATAATATAATATAATATAATATAATATGAAATAATATAATATAATATGAAATAATATAATATAATATAATATAATATAATATAATATAATATAATATAATATAATATAATATTTTTAATATAATATTTTTTATCCATAAATCATTTCTGTTAAATTTCAGCAATTCTAGTAAATTAATATTGCGTGTTTTATAGCGTATTTAACTTGATTTTAGTTTTTATCCGATATGTAAATTTTATTTCATCATTGTTTTTTTAGCAAAATCAAACATTTTGCATATATTCAGGATATTCCGCTTTCAGTATTAAATGTGTCTCTTAGACTTGTTTTTATTTTATTATTATTTATTTGTTTGTTTGTTTTACTTGTTTTATTTTATTTCATTTTATTGCATCTATTTTTTTATTTACAATTTAAGTTAAATATTTGTACTATATTTGTGTATTGTGTTCTGTTATATTCATGTATGTTATTTATTTTTACTTTGTGTTTTATTTAGTTTTTTATCTTAAAATATTATTTTACATATTGTAAATTATTTAGATATATTAATTATATATAGGAATCATTAATTTACATATAGTACAGATGCTACTACATCTTTAATTACAGCTTATTGATCCCTGATCACTATTTCACCATCAGTATTAGATCCAAGTAGACTTTCACCTTTTACCAGTATGTTTTTGTTTTGTTTCGTTTCATTTTTATTATTTTCATTTAATTCTTTATTTACAATTTAAATTAAACATTTGTATTAGATTTATTTAATTGTTTATGAACATTATTATTATTTTTTATTATCATTATTATTATTATTATTATTATTCTGTTTATTTGTTTGTTTGTTTTTCAAAAATGTTTATTAAATATTAATTTGTATACAACTGATGCTACTGATACATCTTAAATTGCAGCTTAATGATCTCTGACCACTAATTCACCAAATAGACTTTTTCCTTTCACCAGTTTTATTTAATTTAATTTTAATTTTAATTTTAATTTTAATTGTAATTTTATTTTTAATTTTAATTGTAATTTTAATTTATTTTAATTTTAATTTTTTTATTATTTATTATTATTCTTTTTATTATTATTCTTTTTTTTTTTTTACAATTTAAATTAAATATTTGTAGTAGATCTGTCATGGATTAATTTATTTCTTCGAATTTTCTTTTTCTTTTTTGTTTTATTTTTCAGTTTTTTTTAATCGTAAAATATGAATTTACATACAACAGATGCTACTGATACATCTTAAATTACAGTACAATGTCCAAATAGGCTTTTACCTTTCACAAGTTTATTTTTGTTTTTTATTTAATTTAATTTAATTCTATTGTTTTATTTAATTTATTTTATTATATATATATATTTTATTTTGTTTTATTTTATTTTGGTTTAGTTTATTATATTTAAATTTAATTTTATATTTACAATTTAAATTAAATATTTGTACTAGTTTTGTTTGTTTTGTTTTTCAGATTTTTTTTAAATATTCTTAATTATATTCTTAATTAATAGTCAGATCTTAAAATATGAATTTACATACAACAGATGCTACTGATACATCTTAAACTACAGCTTATTGATCCATCACCACTAATTCACCATCAGCATTAGATCCAATTAGATCAATTAGACCAATTAGTTTTGTTTTATTTTTGTTTTGCATTTTATAATTTGTTTTGTTTAGTTTTTTTATTTACTATTTCAATTAAATTTTGTACTAGTTTCTTGTTTTATTTTTCATGTGTTATTTATTTATTT